>NC_143478.1:0-162000 GCF_027475165.1 Benincasa hispida | reverse complement strand
GGCACCTTTGCCCAACCCTAAAACGATGCTGGCAAGACATCGCAGGCACAACCCTCCATCACCTCCATGGCTGCTGAGTTAGCAGAAATGAGATCCCTCTTCTCCCAACAACAACAAATCTTCTCTCAACAACAACACTTCTTCAACAAGCGATTTGAGGTAGTAATGGAGCACATTGATGATATTCAACGCAGCGCCGCCATATCAAGAGAGGCGTTGATCAACATACAGCGCAACATGTATAAAGTCCATATGCACCAGAGAATGATTGCAGAGCGTAATCAAGAGTACTTCAACTTTCTTACCGCATATCTTCATGGTTCAATGGTGCCCCTACATCTCTGGCAGCACTTAAGTTTTGAAGAAGCACCTTCTGCACCACCTCAAAATCCGCCAGATCCCCCTACTCCTTAACCTTAATATTTACTCTTTCTTCTAATACGATTTTTTTTTTATACGGCCATTGTTTATTTGTATTCAATTAATTTATTATTTGTAAAGTACTCAAGTTCTTTGACTCTTGTACAGGCAATAGAAAATTTTGTAATGCGTTCATTTGTAATTTATTTGTATACCTTGTTAATAGTCAATACAATCAGAGTATATATTCACTCAACTTTTTGCCTGTGCCTCTTTCTTTATCTTCCTTTGTCAATTTTTGTAATGTTCTAAATCTCTTATTTTTACGATCTTCATTGCGTTGCTATGATGTATTACATATTTATACTTAGAAACATTTCCCATACTTAGTAAATTCTGACTAACACTTAGTTAATTCTTAGTTTAGCAGTACTTTACCTTTTATCTTTCAAAGTTCTGCTCAAACCTGCTTTTTGAAATTTTCTTCTAAGTGTTTGTCTAATCTCTCCAAACAACGCAATGAGGATCTTGCTCATCTTTAAATTTGGGGGTGGGGAAGGTCTGAGCAGATGAGATCAAGATTATGCTATATTTAAGAAAATGTGTCCATTTTCAATTAAAATGAAAAAAAAAAAATATATTTTTATGCAAAACTCCAATGTCAGCGCAAGGGAAAACCTCAAAACTGTCCCAACCTGATAAGATTTTAGTTGTGAAAGGAGCCTGCTCGTAGTTGGATGTTTGTATGACACCCGTAGGAGCAAGCCAAAACGAAGGTGGGTTTCCAAGAACAACGCAGTATGAAAAAAAAAGAAAAAAAAAAAAAAAGAATGCAAGAGACAACTCCTCTATTCCTCATGAGTTAAAGTTGAAATTGGCACACAACCATAGTTGGATGTCCGCATGACACCCGTGGGGACAAGCCAAAACAAAGAGTGTAACCATGATCAATAATCTCTAAGTGAATAAATGATGCAAAGTTTTGCTCACCGTATATAGACACATCAAGTTGTTTTGACAAAGAAGAGATAAACATTCTATTTTGAAAACTAGAAAAGCATCTTTGAGCAGAATTTTGTCATATAGAAGAATAAAGTAGGGCTTGCTAAGAATTAGCAAGGATGGAAGGAAATTGCGATGTCAAGTAATGTGCCTAAGTGCAGCATTCGGAGCAACCAATCGTCGCAAAAATAGAGGATAGGAATTGAGCATGATTGCCTTAGTAGAAGATATGCTTGAGGACAAGCATATATTTAAATTTGGGGGTGTGATAACTTGTAGAAATACAAGTTATTTATGCCATCTTATCTAGATATTGCGGCCAAAAGTTAGTGAATATGTGCCGATTGTATGAAAATTAGCCTAGTATTATAATAATTATAAATGTTTGCAATTACACCCACTAACACCATAAAGATGGAAGACAAGCCGGATTTTAATCTGTTTTGCAGGAGACCAAGTCACCGCTTGCGCTCAAGGCTCACAAGAAACTGATCAACGCATCTCTGTCACATTACGCCCGTCAATTAACAATGAAGAGACGATTACTGCAATGACGGTGCAACGGGACAGTCGGTCCAGAGCTGTGTTTCAACCACATGCGGTAATAAAAAAACACCGCATGCGAATCCACGATCGAAAGATGCAGTTGAACAATGCAAAAGTGGAGGATTGAGTCACGTGTACAACTAACGGTTGTGCAGAATTGACGGTCTGATTGCATAACAGAAGGAATAATATCCCTCCATCTTCGGAATTACCATAACCATCAGTGGGGACCACAAGGCCGGAGTCAAAGATCTACACCTATAAATACCCCATTAATTTTAGAGAAAAAGGATGCTACGGGATACGGGGTAAATGCTGTAAAACTGTTGAGAGAAAAGGCTGAGCTGAGTGCTTAAGGGAAGAAATCCGGGAAGAAGACGAGATAAGGTCGAGAGGTGAATCTCAGATTTAATTTGCCAAACACCCGATTGAAAGCTCTATGCAAAGATCCCTGCTATCGGTGGAGCAAGCCTGAGAGAGAAGCTCTTCCTACCATCAAATCCATCCTATCCGGCAAGCAGATCTCCATCGAATCAGTGCCAAGACATTGGCCTTTGTTTGTATCTGTTCTATCTCTTTCATCGTTGTATTTAACGTTCTCTTTATCTCTTCATTCACACACCATGTATTAAACGCTTAATAGAGATATTAAATGTTTCGATAGCTTTCATTTATCATTTTCTGTCTATTTCCGTTCACTCGTCAATCACTTTCTTCATGATGTCTTCTTAATTCCCTGATAAGCAATATGAATTAACCAAGTACTTAATCTGTGTTAAAGATATAAAATGCGTTTAGCTAAGGCATGCTAGACGGCATCTTCACCTGTGAGAGCAGAAGTGAAGATGCCATTCCGACCTATCGAGAGAAGGTCAGAAGAATACGTTAACTAAAGCGAGTAGTACTTCTAGACATGGAAGCAATGTTGCGTTCATTACGTTAGTCTCTGTTTCACCACAGACATGTGGGAGCGCGGCCGATCACTGAAAGGTGTACGCCAAGAGAAGAGTGGAACAACATTTGTAGCTTCAACGCAATTGAGAACTTGCGTTGTTTATATTATTTGTCTTTCTCTTTCTATTCTGTTCATAAGACTTGCCGCCGCATTCCACGTCTTTGCACAACTTTCACAGCCAACCTTGACCCCAGCATTTTGTAATATGAAGCCTGTATCTTGTATCATCTAGCTTAGGTTTATTGTATTTCATTTTATTATCGCATCTTTACTGCTTTACTTTATTTTTTCGCAATTTATATACTTTATTTTATCGCAACGAAGATGGTTAGAATTAGTCAAAGACTATGACTGTTAGATCCTTTATCATCCAGGAAAAGCTAACATTGTTGCTGATACTCTTAGCAGAAAGTCAGCTCATACAGCAGCTCTAAGTACCATCTCCAAACATATAATGGATGACCTTGAAAGAGCTGAGATCTCATTAATACCAGAAACCTTCACAACTCAAATAGCACAGTTAATTGCAAGACCTACATTAAGGCAAAGGATAATTGATGCACAACAAATAGATAAATACCTAAACAAACAATTGCAGTCAGAGAATGGAGAAACCAGTCAATTCTCTACAGCCCCAGACTCTGCACTCCTTTATCGTGGACGTCTATGTGTACCAGATGATGAAGAAATCAAGAAAGAACTACTGAAGAAAGCTCATGAATCATGCTTTTTAATACATCCTGGGAGTACCAAAATGTATCGAGACTTGAAAGCACATTACTGGTGGTGTAACATGAAAAAGGATATAGCCGACTATGTAAGTAAATGTTTGGTTTGTCAACAGGTGAAAGCTCTACGGCAACGACAACAAGGACTCCTCCAACCTCTAAATGTTCTAGAATGGAAATGGGAGCATATTTCTATGGACTTCATCTCAGGACTCTCGAGAACTGTTAAAGGCCACAACATAATTTGGGTGATTATAGATCAACTCACCAAATCGGCCCACTTCCTACCATGCAAGACTATTCACACTACGGAAGCACTAGCTCAAATGTACTTAAAAGAGGTCATTCGGTTACATGGAATCCCAGTATCAATTGTTTCAGATCGAGACCCCCGTTTCATTTCCAAGTTCTGGAAAAGTTTGTAGAAAGCAATGGGCACACAGCTAAATTTCAGCACAACCTTCCACCCACAAACTGATGGCCAAAAAGAACGAGTTAAACAAATCCTAGAAGACATGTTGAGGGCATGTGCTTTGGATTTTACTAGAGCATGGGATTCGCAGATACATCTTATAGAATTTGCTTATAATAATAGTTATCAGGCAACAATTGTTATGGCTCCCTTCGAAGCCTTATACGGAAAGAAATGCAGATCCCCTGTACACTGGGATGAAGTCGGGGAACGAACACTACTAGGGCCTGAATTGGTGCAGCAAACATCAGAGTCAATTAAGCTAATTCGGGAAAGAACGCGAATAGCTTAAAGCAGACAGAAGTGTTATGCTGATAACCGTCGAAAAGAGTTGGAATTCAAAGTAGGAGATCACGTATTACTAAAGGTAGCACCAATGAAAGGTATTATGCATTTCGGACAAAAAGGAAAACTTAGCCCCCGCTTTATTGGACCCTTTAAAATATTAGAACGTATTGGCCAAGTAGCTTATCGATTGGTATTACCACCCACCCTTTCTACAATACATAATGTCTTTCATGTATCGATGCTTCGAAAATGCGTGTTTGACCCATCACATGTAGTAAATTATGAACCTCTACAAATAAGTGAAAATTTGGAATATGAAAAGACTCCAGTTTGCATCCTAACAAAAGAGAAGAAGTCACTTCGTAATCGGGAAATAAGTTTAGTGAAGGTTCTCTGGAGAAATCAGCAAATAGAAGAAGCTACATGGGAACGAGAAGAAGAGATGAAAGTCAAATACCCTCATCTGTTTAAGAACCAAGAAACTTTCGAGGACAAAAGTTCTTAAGGGGGGAAGAATGTAACAACCCAAATTTTCCGCATACACTACAGGAAATTAAATGTTGAAATTTTATTTAAGTGGATGATAAATGTAATACCCTAACCATAATTTAGAAAGCAGGAAAATAAATAAAATATATAATTAAGAATGAAAAATATATAAATTTAATAGGAAAATCGAGTGGAAATTTAGAATTGGAAAAAAAAAAGAAATTTATTAATTATCCAAAAATAATGAATAAGGGGACAGAATCAGGGAGGATTAATTAGAAATTGGACGCTAGCTAATTTAGGAGACAAAGGGCAGTAGATAACTTTTTGTTTGGGCACTGCTCATTGGAAGAATTGGAGGTGAATTAATTGCCCATATACTCTTAAAATTTGAAAAAGTTAAAAAGAGGAAGTGGAATACACAAGCAGTGAAGGCAACACACGCGTGAAAACTAGCGAGATTGGAGAGAAAATTAAAGAGAGCAAGAGTGGAGAGAGCGAGACTCTCAGCGAGAAAGATGAAGAGAGCAAGATTGGAGAGAAAATTGGAAACAACGAGAGTGGAGAGAGCGAGACTCTCAACGAGAAAGCTAGAGAGAGCGAGATTGGAGAGAAAATTGGAGAGAGCGAGAGTGGAGAGAGTGAGACTCTCAACGAGAAAGTTGGAGAGAGCGAGATTCTGAGTACAGAGAGAGCGAGATTGAAGAGAAAATTAGAGAGCGAGAGTGGAGAGAGCGAGATTCCCAGCGAGAAAGCTAGAGAGAGCGAGATTCTGAGAACAGAGAGAGAGAGATTGAAGAGAAAATTGGAGAGCGAGTTTCCCAGTGAGAAAGCTGGAGAGAGCGAGATTCTGAGAACAGAGAGAGCGAGATTTGGACAGAAGCATGGATTATGCGTTGAATTTGGCCACGATCTTATAAATTATACATGGAGAACCCTAAAATTGAATACAAACAATGGTTGATGACGTAAGAGCAAACGTAAGCCAAAAATTATGTGTCTTATTAAGAGAAATTCTTAAACCTGAGTAATTTTAAAGAAGACATTTGTAGGATGTGTCGTCACACTGAGAAGAGCTAAAAACCACTATAAATAGGACCCTTTGCCTGAAGATTTAACCCATTCTCAAACAAATCTCAGTAACGAAGAATCGTGTGAAAGAGTAAGTGTGAGTGAGGAAGTTCTATGAGGTTAGAAGAGAGAAAGCTCGGGTGAGGTGCTGCCCAAATTTTCTTCTAATTTAAGAGAGAAAGCTTTACTGATTAAACCATAAGGAATAATAAGGAATAACTAGGATCGCAGTCAAGGTAAGTAGTTTATCTCACCCTCTCTTTAAGTGTTTCATGGTAGTGTACCTTTAATATGTTGCATAATTATGTTATTGTTATGTTGCATTACATGTTTAAAATACGTTTATCGACAAGGGACCCCATGCATTATGTTTGTTCATAAGATTAAATTTTAATTAGATAAAAGTTATGCTTCTAGGGCTAGCAGGGCATGTATGGTTGCACCCCTCTAGACCCAATTCTATGTCAAGATTATGCTAGGGACTAACAAGGTATGTATGGTTGCACCCCTCTAGTCCAATCTTACATTTATGTTAATGGTTGATGTTGGATGCGACTCTGGCCCTATTGACTGCATAACCCGCTAATCATCAGATGGGTTAGTTTCCGCCTAAGTCCTCATCTTCCTATCAGGGCGGAGAAATTTACGTTAGAAGCATAACTGACCACCACATGTTGTTATATGTTTTCGGTCCCAATCATACGTTTTCAGGACAGGTTGCATGTGATTGTGCATTTGGTCACTACCCTATGTGAGAACTACTTACTGGGTATATTATATACTCATCCTATTTTTACAGACTTTGTAGGTAAGGACACAACGTAGGTGGCAGAACTGGACGTCACTCAAATGGCCAACCATCAAACTCATTATTATAGGCATATGCATTTTTGTATCACTACGCTAATGTTTTATGGATCCTGGTGTTTTGTAAAATAAACTTTTTATATAGTTTTCTACCTAATTAATAAAATCTTTTATATGTTCTTTTGAGATTTTTGCCAAAACTCATCTCATGATAGAAAAGTCTAAGTATGCATGTCGTAGTGGTCGGACCATAATATGTAAGGATCCGGTCGTTACAGTTTGGTATCAGAGCATTTGAGCCAATTAGGCTCTACTAATTAGAAGGTTCGTGGTGTTTGATGGTTCGGCTTGTTAAGTGATGCCCACAGTTATGCCAAATATACTGGTAAGTGAAATTTTCAAACAAGTAATTTAGTAAATAATTTAGTAAACATAGGTATGAGTTAAAAAAAAAATTTAAAATTAGATCGCCTTCTTCTTATGAAAATAAAATGTGTGTACCAGATGCCACCACAAAGGGCTCCAACTCGACGAGGTAGACCTCGAAGTGAATCCATAAGAGATCAAAATCAAGGACATGGACAGACGCCTTACCTGTTAGTTACACCAGAGGCGCTACAAATACTAATACAAAATATGAGTAATGGAAAGACAACCTCATCCACCACACCAATAACCAACGATACAAATGACTCGAAGATCATTCGAGAATTCAGGAAGTTCAATCCTTCAACATTTGATGGATCATCTGTGGATCCAATTATAGCAGAGAATTGGATAACAGAAATAGAAACTATTTTCCGCCATATGAACATCCCAGAAGAACAGAAAGTAAATTGTACCACCTTCATGTTAAGAGGCGATGCAAAGTTCTAGTGGGAATCCACACAAAGAACAATCAAAGGTACAGTCTCATGGCAGCAATTCAATCAGGCTTTTTAAAACAAGTATTTCCCTTTGACAGTGAGATATCAAAAGGAAGTGGAATTTCTTAATCTTCGTCAAGAGAACATGTCGGTGGCAGAGTATGAATGGAAATTTGATCACTTGTCCCACTTTTTCCCTCGACTAGTGGACACAGAAGAGAAGAAAGTGGAAAGGTTTATTTGGGGATTAAGAGAAGACATTCGAGACATTGTTACTGCTTTCCGACACAAAGAGTATGCCCTTGCCCTCGAGTCGGCCTTACTCATGGAAGTAGATTTTGCTGCCAAAACCTTAACTTCTGAACGAGGATTCATGCCAAATCAAAAGAGGAAATTCACCTAACAGGGCTTCCAACGTTCACAACGGCAAGCAAAAATTTCCCAAAGCACATAGGGCGTACAGTTACAACAGAAGAGTCAAACATTCACATATTCTAAGTGCAGAAATTGTGGAAAACACCATCAGGGGCAATGTTTTCGGAACTATGTAAAGGCTTGCCCAAAGCTCATCAACCAAGTATCAATTGCCCAGACCACCCAGCCTACTAGTAACAAGGTTACCCAACAACAGAAAGGACGGGTGTTTGCTGTTACACGTCAAGAGGCAGAGGATCAAGATGCAGTTGTTATAGGTACATTACCCATCCTCGGGTATTATGCCTTCACTTTATTTGATTCGGGCTCTAGTCATTCATCATCTCTACAACATTTGCAGAACATGCTTAATTAACATCAAAGCCCTTAGGCTACATTCTATCCGTAGCTACTCTTGCCGGAGTATCTATGTTGGCCAACTCAATAGTGGAAAACTGTGAATTGTCAGTATCAGGACATAAACTAGGGGTGACCCTTATCATCCTAGACATAAGTGATTTTGACATAATACTAAGTATGGATTGGTTAGCAGCAAACTATGCAAGCATAGATTGCCATAATAAAAAGGTCATATTCACCTTTCCAACAGGAACCAAGTTTAAGTTTAAGAGTTCTAATACATAATCAGCCCTAAGAATAATTTTAGCCTTAAAACCTAAACATTTGCTCAACTATGGGGCTTGGGCATATTTAGCAAGTGTAGTGGATTTACGAAAACAAAAGGATGAAATTAAGGCCATTCTTGTAATAAGAGAATTTGAAGATGTATTCTCAGAAGAGCTATCAGGTTTACCACCTAGTCGAGAAATAGAATTTTGTATAGATCTAATTCCCGGAGCTGAACCAATATCTAAAGCACTATATAGAATGGCACCTGCGGAATTAAAAGAACTCAAAATACAATTACAAGAATTGTTAGATAAGGGATTTATACGCCCTAGCGTGTCTCCATGGGGAGCACCTGTCTTATTTGTTAAGAAAAAGGATGGATCAATGCGTTTATGTATAGATTATCGGGAGTTGAATAAGTTGACAATAAAGAATAAGTACCCACTCCCATGCATTGATGACCTATTTGACCAATTACAAGGAGCCTCAGTATTCTCCAAAATAGACTTACGATCTGGATATCATCAACTACGAATCAAGGAGTCTGATATACTCAAGACTGCTTTCCAAACAAGACATGGGCATTATGAATTCATTGTGATGCCCTTTGGATTAACGAATGCCCCAGCAGCCTTCATGGACTTGATGAATCGAATTTTTAAGGACTATCTTGATAACTTCGTGATCGTATTTATAGATGATATTTTGGTCTATTCCAAGTCCGAGGCAGAACATGAAAAACATCTTAGGGACGTCCTTTCCATATTAAGAAATGAAAAGTTGTATGCCAAATTCTCCAAATGTGAGTTTTGGACGTGACAAGTCGCCTACCTAGGGTATATTGTAAAGCAAGAAGGAATCTCAATGGATTCTGCTAAGACTGAAACAATCAGTGAAGTGTGCAGTTTCCTTGGATTAACAGGATATTATAGACGATTTGTGAAGAATTTCTCAAGTATAGCATTACCCTTAACTAACCTCACTAAGAAGGATATTATAGAAGGAGTTGTGTGCATTCTATTGCATATATCTGACGTCCCAACGCGTTACATTCACTTAAACGCATCAAAGCATAAACACATCACTTACACTTAGAACTTATTCTTCCAATTTAGTTTATACAATACACTCCTAGAACGAATCACGATAGCAACGAACACTGGACATCCCCAAATCCTAAAGTGGCGTAAACTACCTTTATAGCCTCTCTATAACTCAAAAGGTGTTTCAGAAATACTTTTCGAGAGAACATTGTTCAAAATAGAAACTGCAGTTTCCACTATAAATCCCCAAAACGAGTATAGAAGATGAGTATAACTCATCATAGACTGAACCATGTCCAACAGGGTTCTGTTTCTCCTTTCTGATACACCATTCTGCTGAGGTGTACTTGGGGGACTTGATTCCATGTTCTATCATATAGTTCTGGAATTTTAAGTCCATATACTTTCCACCATGATCAGATCGTAATGTTTTTATCTTCTTACCTGACAAGTTTTTAAGTTCAGCCTTATACTCCTTGAACTTTTCAAGAGCGTCAAACTTATGTTGCATTAGGTATAGATACCCATATCTTGAATAATCATCTATGACAGAGATGAAATATTCATACACACCTCGAGCTCTTAGACTCATCGGACCACAGGGATTTGAATGTATAAGCTCTAAGGTCTTCTTGGCTCTATAACCTTTTCTAGTAAAAGGTCGTTTGGTCATTTTGCCTATAAGGCATGATTCACATACCGGCAAAGAGTTTTCTTCTAAATCATTTAGAAATCCACATTTCACCAACTTCTCAATCCTATTGAGGTTGATGACCTAACCTTAGATGCCAAAGATGGACATTTTTCTTAGGAGAAACCCTTGGTCTTTTTGAAGTTGTTGCTGTTTTGAACATTTCAGTATTAAGTAAGGCTTTTATGACTAATGGCCTTCGTACATACAAGTTATTTTTCATTGAACCAAAACCAATTTCCATACCATTCTTAAAAATAAACACCAATTTCCATACCTTGTTCAATAAAACAAGACACTGAAATTAAGTTCCTCTTGATATGAGGAACTACATAAACATTATATAGTAATAGATAACGGTTCCTGTCCAAAAATAACTTTAGCCTGCCTAGAACAACAGCTAAAACAACTCACCAGTACCGACTCGAAGTGTCAACTCTCCATCTTCCAACTCTTTCCAGGAATTAAATCCTTGGTAGGAAGAACTTACGTGATTAGTAGCACTTGAATCAAGTATCCAGGCACAATCATCATTCTCTACCAAACATGTCTCCAAGACCAATAAATCACATTTACTATCTTTAGAATTCTTCCTCTTCTGGATAGTAGTGGGATCAGTATCAGAACCTAAATAAGCTCCAAGTTCCATTTCAGAGAACGATTCTCGTCGATGAACTTCATCAGAGTCATCAACAATTGCTTTCTCTTTTAGTCCCTTGATGTTCAAGAAAGACAAAAGATTATCTTTAGTATTGACACTACTGGTTTCTTTGTCATCCATCCCTTCTTGCTCAAAAAGTGAGAACTGACGTTCAAATAATTCTTGCACGAGTCCATGATCGCACGTAATGACCATGTTCTCAACCCTTTTAGCCAATGCATCAGGTATGCTAGCCAAAATGTGAAGTCAGGCCATCGAACTAGCCTTCATCCACACCTCATATGCATTACAAACATTTTGTGGTGCATCAAGGGTCGGGACTTGAGGACATTCCTCAACCATGAAAAACTCGAGGTCGTTTACCACGAAATATGTTTTAAGAGACTTTTTCCAATGTATGTAATCGGTCAAATTAAAAGACGCAATTAACGAAAAATCATATAATGACATGTTGTTGAAAAAACAAACATATTGATCTCATTAGATTTTAGCAAATACTCTTTAAAACAAATCCAATCTGGTTTAGCAAAATCTAAATGAACCCCATGCGATATCTAGTTTTTCAATGATGCTTCAGTGGATTAGGACAAAAGCCACCGAAGGATAGTAATTTATCACTCCTCTAAATTGAGACATTCTCAACTAGTCATTACACCGGAACAACCTATAACGACTAGCCATCATTGATTTGGTCAAGAAATCATTAACTTGCTTAACAATTTCCCATAAGTGTGACCCTTCATTTTAGAACCTAGAGTTCCGCCCAAAGTAGCCAATCCGAAGGGAAAAAATCTGATTGGGGAAAAAACTAAAGCGACCCTATCCATTTATGGAGTTTTCCTTGATATTGACCAACCGCACAAACCATCTGAAGGGGGATGCTCCCAGGGCACCACGAGGTCGTGCTAGAAGATCTCACGGTGCATACCAGTGAAGGAGACCGCAGGACATGTTGACGTACATCCTTCACACACTTACTATAAATACTCTATCCATTCACCTTGATATTGACTCATGCAAACACCATCCGAAGGGGGACGCTCCCAGGGCACCACGAGGCCAAGCATGAATCTCACTGCGTGAACATTAAGGGAGAAACGTGAGTGGAATTGACATATGATATATAACTTTCCTCCCACTAAGTATTTTAAACTTAGGGTTTAGTTTACTTAGAAAAAAAACACGACTAATGATTTTAACTAAATGACTTTTTAGGTTTGCCCAAAATAACTCTTACTTTGGAAAGTTGAAAAACTTTTGATCATCATTCATTAAACTCTTTAACGAAGTTTTTGATCAACGTTGTATACTTGCAGTAAATCTATCTAATTCATCTTTCCAGGTAGGTTCTCAAGTAGGGATGTTCCGTTTCCGTCAACTTAAATACCCCAGCCTAGCTAGAACCCGCCTTAGACAAAAGGTCCCTTATAGATAGATTTAATACAAATTTAATCTTTGATTCAAACCAGTTTAATCCTATTAAACCAATTCAAAAGATTAAACTTCGGTTTCTAATCTCATTAAAACCATGAACTTAGGTTTATCTCAATCAAATTTTATAACCCTTTTAAAACATGATTTTCCCTAAGTTCGCATGTAACTCTTTCTTATTGGTTTTAGTTCTAATTTTCATTATAACTCTTATAAAAGAAACAACTAAAACCATCCACAATGCAAAGCAACACATACAAGGTATTTATAACTCTTGTAAATAAACCTAAGTGTCATGCTCCATGCATTGTTCATTCATTACTACTTTTATATAACTCTTATATAACAAAGTAATGAACCAATCATACATGCTCTCATACACCGTTATACTATAACACATATAATATAAAGATGATGCATGAATATGCTTAATGCATGTATAAATATAACTCTTATATTATAGGATGTGTGAGCATGCTTTAATGTAATTTCATCATGCGATCTACTAAATTATTACATTTATAATATAACGATGATGCATGAACAAATGCATAACCAAAGGTGGGTTTTAAATCTATATGTCATACATTATGGCATATAAACAAACATACATCTCATGTACATTAGATAAAAGTTGATGAACCGGGATAATTAGCCTTAAATCCTCAAGAATAAAGCTAACTATTACAAAGAGCATTGAGTCAACCGTTTCAAACAGGCAAACCGGGTCTTGAACTGTCCGGATGAAGCTGCATCTCCTTTATCGTGTAACAACTCCTTGTGATCGTCTAGCAATGCTGTGTGAGCATAAATGATCGTTGAGCAACGATCGAGGACCTTTGACTATGCGATGAAGCATGAAGGTCACGCGATCGTGTAGCGCACATCGTGTAACACGTCTTAAATGAACAAGTAGACGAAAACTATGCGGTGAAGCATGATCGTCTAAACGATCGTGTAGCAAGCATCAAGTATCATGTATCGGGTGATCAAGTAGCCAGTGACTATGTGATGAAAGATGCTGGACTATACAGTCATTTAGTGTGCGTGCCTATTAAACAACAAGTGTATGCAATTGTTTAGCTCAAGCGTCCACTTGATCGAGTAGCCAACACAACATGATAAAGTAAACTCTTTACTCAATTGTTAGCATCAGCTATACGATCGTTTAGTAAATACAACACGATCGGGTAGAACTTTTCTACATGATCGTTTAGTTTGGGCTACACGATGCGACCAACCTTTGGTCTTCTTCCTTGATGAGAACAACATCTCCACGCTTCGAAACTTCATCACGAATGATTAAAAAAAAAACTTCAAACACTTTGAATACAAACTCGATTGCTTGTTAATTATGCCCAAAAAAGCAGAGGCCCTTACAAATTAACACTTTGTAAACTTAAAGAAAGCTTTAAATAGAGGAAATCATCCCCTAAACATCCATAACACATCCACAAACACATTTAACTCTTAAACGCATTGTAGAACAAACTTAAAACCCACCATGACTGTAAAAGAAGTTCAATACAACAATGGAATTTGGAATATCAGAACAACCTGGCTCTGATACCAATTGAACGAAATCTAAACAGAGATCTCCATGAGCGGAAGCAGATCGTTCCAAATCCCATTGAGAATAAACACAAACAATTACAGTCTATATGGAAACGAACAGATTATGCATAATTAGAAACTAAAGCATGCTACTTATAAAGGAACAAACAGGGATAGAGTATGCAAACCTTTGAAGAACTATTCTTCAAGTATCCCTCGATCATATAGCAACTGGTTCAACAGCACGAACTCGAACACAATGATCAAAACTCGATCTCAATGAACGTCTGAATGAACCTCGATCCCAATCAAGTCCAACTCAATCCTTGAACAGCACAGGAACACCACCACAAGTGTTACCTTGGTATTCTCAGTGTAAGAATCCAGATGTTGTGAGCTCTGTATGATTTTAGATTGAGGAAAGCAAGAGGTAAACGATCGAGTAAGTGGGAAATGAAGATTGTCTGTCGTATAGATGAAATACTCGATCGTTTAGAAAATGAAAGCCTATCGTAGACTTTGCTATTCGATCGTGTAGCAACGATTAAGCGAGTAACTATCGTATAGTAAACTTATAGCTCGATCGTGTATGCTCTCTATGCTATCACTTAGTAAAGCCCTTTTACTTGATAGCCCTTTTCTTGAGATTATTCCAAGTTAATCATCAAAAAATTTTGGAAAACCATTTTCCTTTTTATCTCACAGTTACCATAAAACTTTCAATAACCTCCCACTCAATTCGATTATTAGAGAAAAAGAATAATTAATTATCATATAATTAATATGTTATAAATAAATATAATAACCAACTTATCATATTATATTTATAACCTAGTTTTAATATTTCATCATATAACCATAGTTTTTTTTCTATTTTATGGTATATAATATAAATCATATTTATATTAAATGTCCAATCAATATATCTAATACATCATATCAATTATATCATATATAATTGAATTTCCTCTTGTTAATTTGAACATTTCAAATTAACCCAAAATCTGATTCTCAACTTGAACCCATTGAGCTACCAAGGGGACCTCATGGACTTGTAGCTTGAAGCTCCAACGGTATGTGAATAACTGATTAAACTTTTTAATCACGAGATCCACTATCCGTTAATTATTGGTCACTCCACTAAAGACTTATAGCTGCACTCTTCGCACTACAGATATATTTCTGTGTTCATATGACCATCAACATTGCGATGACCCTTCATAAATCGCTCGTAAGTACAACTAGGCCAATTCACCGATTTTCCCCGTGTAGTTACATCTAACTCCTTAAGTACAACTGATTCCTTTAATGAACAATGAGTCATAGTCCTACTATGACTGAGTCCTCTCGAACCAAGACAGGGTGTGGCCACTATGTTCAAGACCCAAAATCAGCCCTTAAGGGAGCAATTTATCTATTTACCCCTGCTCCAGGGAAGGAGTGAATTTCGTCTTGTGTAGCTGAGTTCCTAGCTCCCCGATCAGATGAATCCCCAAAATGGTAGGCTTGTTGAGTTGGCAATCTGGCCACTCTCACTCATGTAAATCAAAGGACCGCCTTCATAGGCAGGAGTTCCTAACTCACTCAGGATTAAGGTCATGTCACCTATGGTTATTTTAGTGAAATGTAAGTCTTAATTATCAATGGTGTTATATAAAAAGACTAATCATCTCATGGTTCAGTCTTATACAAACTCTTTGTATTAGGACACCCCCGCTCGCATGTCTCCACATGAATTTTCAGGATCAAACCATTTGTAGCACTTTACAATACTTGTAAACATCTACAAAGCGGGTCATATCTGTAGTGTCAACATGATAAGATAACCCTCCTTTATCCATCTACTACAGACCATTTAGGTTATTACTTAAGGCATGATCCACTTGTATGTCTCACATACATGCTTAAGTTACATGAAAAAACCATGGATCTTAGTTTATTGGATTTGAGTAAATGCTTATAAAAGAACATTTATTTTCTTAATAACAATATGTTTACAGAGGTGTTTACAAACTACGAGACCACTGGGAGAATTAAGACACCAATCCCAACAACGATTAGTTACAAATGCCTTTTGACAAGCATTCATCGTAGTAGGTCGAGTGAACCAAAAATCTATTAATAGATAAGAACATTTCATCCAATTCCCAAAAATATATATTTGGATAAAATTCGAAGTAGTAACTAATCCCAACATTGATGTATTGAACAAAGTCATATACGTAAAAAATATCAATAAAATATTTGGATATGATCCAAATATCATTTATTTGGATGAGATTCATATAAGTGGATTTATATAAATGTGATTTATATTAAATTTTTATATATAGTTGAGAGAGAATAATATCTATAGTGTATATTGTATTTGATGCAATATAAAACTATAATCTATATGTTATATTTGATATAAAATATAGTGTATATATATATATATATAATAAAATTGTTATTATATATATTCTATTTTATTAATTTAATTGAAATTAATAAAAAGGGAAGGAGTTAAAACTCCCTCCCCTTATTCTCTCAATGATATTACGTGGGATTCAAGTTAGTTGTGGAAGATAATCTTCTTTTTCAATTCACTTTGAAGAGAAGAAGTGTTCTTTCTAAGGAAAAAACACACAGAGAAGAAAAGTTCTTCTCATCCCTCTACTAATCTCCATATCTTTCCCTCTTCCAAGGATTCAAGCAAAGCCCACAACTCTTACTTGAATATTTTAATCCCAAGAGAATACAGAGGGTTCTCGAGTGGTGGTGTCTATTCATGAAGAAGGAGATCTTCGTGGAGAAGGAGTTTCGTTCGTGGCTTGTACGAGGGATTACTTGAAGAAAGAGTTCTTCAAAGGTAAGTGTTTCTGAAACCCTTTGTATTTGTTTTAAAGCATGCTGTAATTTTAAGTAAATGCATATCTTGTTGTTGTTTTACTGTAAAAATTTATATTCAATAAAAATGAAATTTGGGACGATATTTTCTTCTGTTCAAAGGATTTTCTTCCTGAAAATTTCCTTCAAGACAGTGATAGAGTTCTATCACTGTCTATTAGTAATACAAAGTGATATAACTCTATCACTCTCTATAACAGTGATTGAGCTCTATCACCAGTCATAGACTGTGAGCTCTACTTTGATAGACAGTGATAGAGCTTTATCGTTGTCTATCAATGATACAAAATGATAGAGCTCTATCAATGGTACAAAGTGATAGAGCTCTATCACTGATAGACAGTGATAAAGTTCTACCACTTTCTATTGGTAATAGATAGTTATCGATCTCTACCACTTTCTATAACAGTGTTTGAGCTATGTCACTAGTGATATATTATGATTGAGCTCTATCATTATCTATCACTGATAGACAGTGATAGAACGTTATCACTGTCTATCAGTGATTGACAATGATAGAGCTCTGCACTAATAGACAGTGATAAAACTCTATTACTGATATAAAGTTATAGAGCTATATACATATTAATATTTTCTTATACAATCTTCTTTTCCTTTTTTTTTTTTTTTTTTTTTTTTGCAGCAAATTGATATTATGGTTAATGTTCCTGTAGTTGTTTTTTTTTTGGTGGACAGTGGACTCATTACAATTCTTATGAGAATTATATTGTTGCTGGAGTTTTTGTTGATGATATGATAGACTTCAATGGTTTACTTAGTTTGATATTGGGTGAAATTCAGTTGGATGTTTCTATAGATTTATTAGTATTATTAGAATTTGGTCAAACTAATATTCAATATGTATTCCAAATAAAATAAGATAAAGATGTTAATTGGTATTTTTCTTTGGCTAAAGATTCAGGGACTAGACATCATTTAGTTTCTCGTGCTAGTCATCATTCTATAGAAGGATCTTGTATTGGTATTAGTGGTGGAGGTGGTGATAGATTGCTATGTTTAGGTTCTTCTTCTAGTTCTTCAAATGATCAAGTTTTACGAGATGTTAGTTTTAATGGGGATTTGAAGGAAAAATATGTATTTGGAAGTAAAGAAATACTGTCCAAGTGTTTTTATGTAATAGCAGTGAAAAAGAATTTTTATGTAATAGCAATGTTTTTATGTAATAACAGTGAATAGGAATTTTCAATTCAGGACTACATGATGAAATTCAAAGTCACTTGAGTTGACATGTTTACAAGAAGGCTGTCAATGGTATGTTTGGGCATCTCGGTACAAGAAAAGTGAGTTGTGGATGCTTAGAATTTACATTTCTGACTAAAATTGTTCAATGAATACAACTCAAAGTTGTCATACGTAAGCTTCTTCATCTGTAATTGAGAATTGCTTGAAAAGAGGATTTTAGGTTTATCTCTACTGATCACTCCCTTTGTAAAGATATTGTTCATAAGGCCCTAAAATGGTAGGTTTGAGTCGGCGACCTGGCCACTCACATCCATACAAATCAAAGGACCACCCTCAATGGTAGGAGTTTCCAACTCACTCAGGATTGAGGTCATGTTACCTATAGTAATCCCAGTGAAGTGAAGTCTTTATCATGAATGGTGTTATATAATGAGACGTTAACATTTCATGGTTAGGTCTTATACAAACTTTTTGTATAGGATGCCCTCACTCGCATGTCCTCTACACCAATGATCAGGATCAGACCATCTATGACAAGTCACAACACTTGTGACCATTCCACAAAGCGAGCCGCATCCGTAGCATTACCAGGATAAGTTTTCCTTCCTATATCCATATACTATAGATCATTTTGGTTATCACTTAAGACATGATCCACTTGTATGTCACTACATACATGCTTAAGTTACATACAGATAAGTAGGGATTTAGGTTTATTGGTTTGTGGTAAAGCAAATAAAACAAACAACTGAGCAAAATCAAGAAGTGAAGTAAAATATCATATATTATACATCACAAGCGTTCGTACAAACTGTTTACAAACTACAGAACACGATACTTTAGGGCATCAACCCCAACAATCTCCCACTTGTCCTAAAGCGAAGTGGGATGTACATAAACTAGTACAAAACAATAAACTAGTGTAGGATTGTATCAACAGCAGCGGAAGCACAAAGATCATCTAAGCACTCAAATTCATTAATTTTGGCATAATATAAAGCATGCTTCTGCAGAAAAATGGGTTTCAAGACATACCTCTTGTAGAACTTCATCAAAGCTCCTTTTCCAACTGCAATCTTCTCCATATCTTGTTGTAGACCACCTCAAGATATTCCCCACTATTCTTTTGGTTCTCTAGATTGAGTCGTGGGACTCAAAACAAGCTTGAATCAAGGGATGAAGGAGAAAAGCTCACTGCAACAACCTTATTGAAGAACCATTCTTCAAATCGAATTTTCTCTAAAATTCACTGTAGATTGCATGCCCGATTTTCACTCTAATCTCTTCATTATATTGCAGATCAACATGCAAAGAGAAGAGCTGCATGAGTTGTAGCTCATGCTTGGAGAAGACAAAGGCAAGATTAATACTTCATGTGTTAGCTATTTAGGTGATGGATAATGGAAAAATCCATTTTTCCATCTTGTGTTTTTGCTTTCTAATTTTCTAATTTTATCTAAAAATCAAATTTTGATTTAAAAAATCTATTTGATTTTAAAAATGAAAAATTTAATTAATTTCATAAACTAATTATTAAATAAAACTTAATTAATTTAATATCAAATATTAAATTAATTTTAATACATATCCATCTTTATATATTTAAATCATATTTAAATATATAAATTCTTCTATTCCGTTTAATTCTAAAATTAAACATAATTATATCTCATATAATTACTAATTTCCTTAATTTTAATTTGAACGTTTCAAATTAACTTATCACGCTATTCTAGAGTTAGTCCGTTACGAGCTAGTAGGGGGACCTCATGGGCTCCAACGATCGAGATTAATTGGCTAAACTCATTAGACTAGATTAATCTCCATTCGTTAACTAATGGGTCATTCCACTAAAGCCCATAGTTGCACTCCCCTCACTATAGATATATTATGTCCACATGATTTAACCATAATCAACAAGTCGACCCTTCACAGGTTGTTCGTAATAACGGCTGGGTCAAATATCTGTTTTACCCCCGAGATTACGTCTTATTCCTCAAGTCCCTATTGATCCTCTAATGAACAACTAGTTTGTGATCCAATCACGAAACCAAACTCTGTCAGCCCAGTGAGAGGGTAGGGCCCCTTGTTCAAGACCTGGATTCAGTACTTAAGAGAACAACCTTTCTCCTATCCCTAAATCGGGTAGGCGTAAACTCTGTCTTGCACCCTATGTCCCTAGCTATCTATCCGATCTTACCCCTGAAATGGGAGCCTTATTGAGCCAGTGCTCTTGAGCCAACCCTCAACTATGCAAATATTAGGGCAATCCCGAATAAACAGGAGTTTATAGATAGCCCAGGATTAAGATCGAGTTACCTAGGTCATCTAGGTGAAATAGTCAGTCTTAAACAGTAAACAACGTTATAAAGTAAGAGTGACTTATTTCTTGGTCCTGATCTTATGCAAACTCATTGCATAGGACACCCGCACTCCTCATGTCATAACATGTATGAATTAGGATCACATCGTATGTAGCACTTTACAACTCTTTGTAATAACTACAGAGTAGGCCGCATCCAATAGTGTTACCAGAATAAGGTACCCAACTCCATTCATGTACCATAGATCATTTTGACTATTTACTCGAACCTGATCCACTCTTATGTCTCCACATAAAGTTCAAGTACTCATACAATAGTCATGGGTCTTAGTTTATTGGATTTAGACTTTCATACAGCTTATGAGATCAATAACAAGTATATTGATAATAGACAATCTTTATCATTTTACAAACTGCGAGTTTTTAGGACATAAAACCCAACAACTAGGGCATAAAAGCCCAATATAAGAAAATCTCCCACTTGCCCTAGTCCAACCATGGGCAATCCTAAAGACCCATGCTCTAAAGGTGACCCTCAAACACTGTAGCCATGAGAGCCTTTGTAAACGGGTCAGCAATATTGTGCTCCGAAGCGATCTTCGTGATGATGCCCTCGATGCACTATCTTCTGTATCAAATGATACTTTCGCTCTATGTGTTTGCCATGTCTGTGACTCCTAGGCTCATTGGAGTTTGCCACTGCCCTACTATTATCACAATGAAGGGTAATGGGCCTAGACTGGAACAACTTCTAGTTCTGTCAAGAATTTCCTGAGCCAGACAGCCTTCTTAGCGGCTTCGCAAGCTACTACGTACTCCAGCTCCATAGTGGAGTCGGCGATGCACCCCTGCTTAGTGCTTTGCCACACTATAGCTCCCCCGTTAAGAGTAAAGGTTGACCCTGGAGTGGACTTGCTAAAGTCCCTATCAGTCTGAAAGTCAGAATCTGTGTATCTAGTAAGGATCAAATCCCTAGATCCATACACGAGCATGTAGTCCCTCGTTCTCTGAAGATACTTGAGGACGTTCTTCACTGCGGTCCAGTGACCCTAGCTTGGGTTAGATTGATGCCTACTAACTATGCCCACAGCGTAGCAGATGTCTGGTTTAGTACAGAGCATCACGTACATCAAACTGCCAATGGTAGACGCATATGGGACCTATCTCATCTCCTCACCTCTTGAGGCATCTTAAGACACATGTCCTTAGACAAAGTGACTCCATGCCTAAATGACAGTAGGCCCCTCTTGAAGTCCTGCATCGAGTACTTGAGCAACATCTTGTCTATGTACGATGCCTGAGACATTATTAGCACTTTGTTCTTATGATCCCGAACGATCTGTATACCCAGAACAAACTGAGCCTCTCCCAAATCTTTCATTTGGAATTGGGTCACTAGCCAGTTCTTAACTGCAGTCAGTAGACCTACATCATTCCCAATGAGTAGTATATCGTCTACATACAACACTAAGAAGACTACTAAAGCGTTGATGATCTTCTTGTAGACCCAAGGTTCATCAACATTCTGGTCAAAGCCATACGACTTGATCGCAGTATCAAATCGTATGTTCTAAGATTGAGACGCCTATGTCAGCCCATAAATGGACCGATTCAGCTTGCAAACCTTTTGCTCTTGACCTTGGGCTATGAATCCCTCGGGTTGCACCATGTAAATGGTTTCCTCAAGATTGCCATTCGGAAAGGCCGTCTTGATGTTCATTTGCCAGATCTCATAATTATAATAAGCTGCAATAGACAAGAGGATACGGATCGACTTTAGCATGGCAACATGCGAGAAAGTCTCCTCATAGTCAACTCCCTCTACTTAGGTATAACCCTTTGCCACAAGTCGAGCCTTAAAGGTTTGCACCTTCCCATCAACACCCCGTTTGCGTTTGTAGATCCATTTAGAACCTATAGGTCTTACCCATCAGGCTAATCTACAAGAACTCATACTGAGTTGAAGTACATCAACTCTATCTTGAGATCCATGGCCTTGATCCATTCATCCCGGTCTACATCCTTCATTCCATTAAAGACAACGAATCCTCAACGTCGCCATCTGCTACCATAGCAAGGATTTCCGTGAAACTCAAATAGCGAATGGGCAGGTTTGCAACCCTCCTACTACGTCGAGGTTCCCTCAACTCTTGAGGTGGAACCGACCTACTACATGAACCACCATAAACAATTCTTGCTGATGAAGCAGGCTCTTCAACAACTCTTGTAAAAGTTTTAGTAGTTTCATTGGAAAGCTCACATAACACGACTTTACTTCGTGGATTGTGCTCCTTAATATGATCCTCCTCCAGGAAAGTAGAGTTCGTGGAAACAAACACCTTATTTTCCGACGGATTATAAAAATAACCCCCTCGTGTACCTGTGGGGTAGCCTACAAAGAGGCATAACCTCGACCGTGGTTCCAACTTGGGATTTACTTCAAGCACATATGTAGGGAAACCCCAAATGTGGAAGTGATGTAAACTAGCTTTATGCCCGTTCCACAACTCTAGAGGTGTTCTCGCAACACTCTTGGAGGGAACACAGTTGAGTATGTATACCGCAGTCTCCACTGCAAAACCTCCAAACGAGTCTGGTAAGGAAGCGTAACTCATCATTGAACGAACCATGTCCAACAAGGTTCTATTTCTCCTATCCACTACACCATTTTGCTGAGGTGTACCGACGCTGAGAATTGGAAAATGATTCCATGTTCTATCAAATAGTCCTGAAATCCCGAGTCCAAAAACACTCCATCTCGATCTGGTCGAAGTATTTGAATCCGTCTATCCAATGAATTTTCAACTTCAGCCTTGAACTCTTTGAAATTTTCAAAGGATTCAGACTTCAGTTACATAAGATAAACATACCCAAACCTAGAGTAATCATTAATAAAATTGATAAAATACTCATAGCCACCTCGGGCTTGCACATTCATAGGACCACAAAAGTCAGAATGTACCAACTCAAGAGCCTCTTTGGCTCGATAACCTTTTCTAGTAAAAGGTCATTTAGTCATCTTACCCTCAAGGCAAGATTCGGACACCAGTAAAGAGTTTTCTTCTAACTCACTTAGAAGTCCATTCTTCACCAATCTCTCAATCTTATTGAGATTGATGTACCCTAAACGAAGGTGCCAAAGTT
The DNA here is from genome assembly GCF_027475165.1 of Benincasa hispida. Taxonomy (NCBI): domain Eukaryota; kingdom Viridiplantae; phylum Streptophyta; class Magnoliopsida; order Cucurbitales; family Cucurbitaceae; genus Benincasa; species Benincasa hispida. Next base: position 138,433 of record NC_143478.1, on the reverse strand, counting down.
GGGCATTTTCTTTTAGAGAAATATGTCGATGTTTAGTTTGAGTTGCGGCAGTTTTAAACAATTCTATGTTATGGAGGGAACTAATGGCTAACGGCCTTAGGACATACAAGTTACTTTCTAGATACATTGTACAAATATTAATACCATCTTTATGAATAAATGCTTTATCGACATTGAAAGAAACAATATATTTACATTGTAACAAGCACTTTACAGAAATAAGGTTCCTCTTAAGTTCAGGAACAATATGTACATCATTCAAAATTAGAAACCTATTATGTAAAGATAACTGGAGTCCTCCCACTGCCACAACTAAGACGACGTGCCCGATGCCTACTCGCATTGTCATCCCACCAGCCTTCAACTGCTGCCAGGATCTAATCCCTTGAAAAGAAGAACAAACGTGATTAGTGGCGTCCGAATCAATTATCTAGGAAAAATCATCATTCTCCACTAAACAAGTTTCAAGTACAAGTAAATCATATTTACCTTTATCAGCCTTGGTGGCCTTTCTTTCCTTCAGCCAGCAAGGACAGTTCCTCTTCTAGTGTCCATCCTGGTTGCAGTGGAAACATTTTCCCTTTTCAATCGGCGGTGGGCGCCTTCTTGGGGCGACTTGCGGTGGGTTAGCAGATGTCTTCCCTTTTCCCTTACCACCCTTCTTCTTCTTCCCCTTTGCAGAGCTAGAAGTAGAAGATGCAGACTTCATTCCTGAGGTCGAACCTCTATGGAACATCCTGGAAGATGAAACAACATTTGCCTCACCCTTCTTCCTCTCCTTAATTTTCAGTAAAGATTGGTAAGACTGCAACTCATTGAGGAGATTTGTAAGGTTGTATTTCACTTTGTTAAGAATCACATTACTAACAAAGTGCGGGAAGCTATCCAGCAAAGAATGCAGGATTATACTAACCTGGCTGCCCTCATCGATGGTAGACCCATTTAACTCTGCCACATTGAAGTGGATCATCTTGTTAAGCACATGTTCACGAATAGAGGCGCCTTCATCCATTTTGGAGTTGAATATATACTTAAGAGCCTTGTGCATAAGCTGTTCAGACGGTTGTCCAAACATCCCCCGCAGGGATTCCCTGATCTCACGTGATGAGACCTTGAGCTCATGCTTCTTAGCCAAGACTTCAGAAAGACGTGCTAAGATATAGGCTCGGGCTTTCTCATTCGCACGTGTCCATTGCTCGTATGCTTCCCGAACATTTCGAGCAACATTTTGAGCTGGCATAGGAGGACAGACCTCCGTAAGGGCAAACATGAGATCCTCGATGATCAGTATTGTCGTGATCATGTGTTTCCATGTTGAAAAGTTATCGCCAGTTAATTTCTCGGCGCTAAGGAAAGCTAATGTGGCTGTTCCCATTTTTAAAAAACTTGTTGCTGAAAAACGAAGAAAACTTTAATTAGATTTTGCTAAACCACATTTTAACCAATTAATTTTGCAAAACAGTTTCAAGCACCCTAAGTGAAAGACTTCTATTTTGCAATGAAGCCCCAGCGAAGCAGGAAAAACATCACCGGTGGAGTGATCAGATGCCCTTTCACTTGGATGAGACTTTCTCAACCAGTCGGTAGAACCAACTCTTGGAACTGAACCTAACAACCACCATTTATTTGGTCCAGAACTATTAACCTGTAACAATTCCATGTAAGTGTGACCCCTCGCTTTCGATACCAAAGTGCCGCCCTAATGAGCCCACCGTAGGGAAGAAGTAGATTAGGACTAGAGACTAAGTAATCTTATCCTCTTACAGGAGATCAAATAAAGAAACGCACAAAACTGCCATCCTATAGGGGGACACTCCTAGGGTGCCTCGAGGCGATGCGCAGAAACTTTATTAAATCTAACGAAGGAGACCGAGGGATATGCTATCGCACTAACCGCTCCCACTTACTATGAACACTCTCTCCATCCACCTTGATATTGACCTACCCAAACACCATCCTTTTGGGGTACACTTCCGGGGTGCCACGAGGCCGAGGGTAGATCTCACGATTTGAACTATATAGGAGAAACGTGAAAGGTTTAAGTGAAGCATTATATGCCCCAGGTACATCCCACTGAATGTTCTACCTAAGAGTTCGTTAACCTAGACAATCCGACTACTGATTTTAGTCTAAGTCATCTATTTAAGTCCGCTCATAAACAAATTTTTTCTGTGAAAAATGAACAAGTTCAAGTAGTCACATTTAAACACTTTAATAGACTGCCCTTAACTTGCATGCATGCATCAAATCTATCTAATTCACCTTTCCAAGTAAGTTCCCAGATAAGGGTGTTACGTTTCTGCCAACTTAAATACCCCAGCCTAGATAGAACCCACCTTAGACAAAAGGTCTCATAGATAGATTTGCTACACTTTAACCTTTTATTAGTCAATTTAATCCTATTAAACTGATTAAAAGATTAAAGTCTAAGGGTGCTAATCATATTAGAACCATGATCTTAGGTTTATGTTGTCCAAGTTTTAAACAATTTAAAACCATGAATTAAACCTAAGTGAGCATGCATGTCTTCCTTATTGCTTTTAGTTCTAATATCACTCTTATATTATATGATGCATGAGCATGCTCTTACATAATTAAATCATGCTTCTCTAAATTATAACAATTACAGTAAAGAGATGATGCATGACCAATGCTTAACCTAAGGTGGGATTTACTATGTGTGCATACCATATGACACATAAAAAACCATACATCTCATGTAATAAACCAAAGATTAATGGACCGGGATGAACCTTTACAAAACCGGAGTGAAATAACTATCTATTACATTTTCCATCGAGCAAATTGATTCACAAGCGAATCGAGTCTTGAATCGCCAGGAGAACTCCATCGTTTAGTAAATGCTACAAGTAAACGATCGCTCATCGCACACTAGACGATAGCGCAAAAGCTAAACAACCGCTTAGATGACAATGAGGTTGCGAAGCCTAATCGTCTAGGCGATTGCTTAACGCGGCGAAAGGGCAAACAATTTATTGTACGTTACTCCGCAATTGTTTAGTTAGTTACTAAGCGATGGAGCTTGCTGAGCTAAACGATCGTCTTGTACGCGCGCGCGTTAAACGATACCCGAGCATCCGATACTCAGTGATAGCTTACCTCATCGTCTACACGACCCGATCAACCCTTGATTGCCTTCTTCCCCGAAGAACATCAACCCTTGCTCCAAATTTCTTCACGAATGACTCAAGACTCAAATTGAATTTGAATTACAGACTCGATAATAATTAATTGTGCCAAAAAACGCAGGGGCCTTTACAATTAACCGAAAATGCAAATAATTTAAACATTAAACAAAGAGCAGATATGCACCCACCTTGAATGAATATGCATTCGTTGCAACAATGAAATTGGAATATCGAAACCTGGCTCTGATACCAATTGAAGGAACTCTTAAACAAGAGTATCCATGACTGCGTTCGGATCTTTCCTATTTCATTGTGATCGAATTACCACACACACATTCTAACAAATATGTATGCATTTTAACACTAATTATCGGCATGATTTGACAAATAAATAACAACATATTGAGCATACGTACCAGTTGAAGACTGTCTTCACTTGAACTCAATCCAGCGGAAGCGACTCCTCTATAATCCAAATCGCCCAATAAACAGACGCCTAACAGCACGATCGTCTAGACGATCGACAACGCATGAACAAGTAGCAACTGGGGATGACCCCACCACTTGAAGCCCTTGGTATTCTCAGAATGAGAATCCAAAGAGTGGACTTTGATGGAATTGGTAGAGGAAGGAGGAAAGGACGATCGTGTAAAACGACAAGCAAGTGGGAGAGAGCTATCGTATAGTGGGTGCTTGTCGCTTAGGGAAAGGTACACGATCATGTAGGTCTTACTAAGCGATCATTTAGTAAAGAGTAAGTGATCGTTTAGAAACACTCGACGCGCTAAGCGATCTTTTAGAGAAGGTGAGTGATTGTTTAGAGAACGCGTGCAATCGTTTAGTGCGCAGGTGTGCGATCGTTTAAGCAATAAGGCACTATCGTCTAGGCTCTCAACTAAGGGATCATTAAATTTTCACACCGTGAGCGATTTTTTTCGAACTCTTTGCAAAATGAAAAAAAATTTCATTTTATTCTTCAGTTACAATAACTGAAATCAATCTTCCCACTATCGCACAATTCAGGAGAAATTTTTGGTCAATTATCACATAACCGACTAATTAATTAATAAATGATATAATCATATTATATTCTTAACCTATAGTTTGATATCATATATCTACTATAGTAACTTCTCCTCTACTTGATATAAATCATATTTATATCTAATTTCCTCCAAAATAATGTATCTCATATATTTAGTCAATTATATCATATATAATTAACCAGTTCAATTATATCATATATAATTGAACTCCCTCTTGTCGATTTGAACATTTCAAACTAACCAAAAACTTATTCTCAACTTTATCCAAGCTACCTAGGGGACCTTATGGACCTGTGGCTCGAAGCTCCAACGGTACGTGAATAGCTAACTAAACTCTTTCGCCACGAGATCCACCATCTGTTAACTACCAGGCATTCCAGTAAAGACCAATAGCTGAACTCTTCTTACACAGATATATTTCTGTGTCCATCAAATATAACCAATCATGAATACGATGACCTTTCACAGATGCTCGTAAGTATAGCTGGGCCAATTTATCGTTTTACCCCTGTAGTTACATCTCACTCCTTAAGTACCACTGATTCCTCTAATGAACAATACAACATAGTCCAACTATCTATGAACACCTCTCGGGCCAAGAGAAGGTGTGGCGCCCCATTGTTTAAGCCCTGGAATCAACCCTTAAGGGAATTATCTATCTACTTGCCCCTGCTTCGGGGAATGAGTGAATTCCATCTTGTGTAGCTGAGTTCCCAGCTCCCAAATCAGATGAATCCGCGAAATGGTAGGTTTGAGTCAACGACCTGGCCATTCGCACCCATACAAATCAAAGGACCACCCTCAATGGCAGGAGTTCCCAACTTACTCATGATTGAAATCATGTTACCTATGGTCATCCTAGCGAAGTGAAGTCCCTATCATGAACGGTGTTATATAACGAGACGTTAAGACTTCGTGGTCAGGTCTTATACAAACTCTTTGTATAGGATGACCCCGCTCGCATGTTCCCTACACGAATAATAAGGATCAAACCATCTGTGACAAGTCACAACACTTGGGACCATTCCACAAAGCAGGCTGCATCTGTAGCGTTACCAGGATATCCCTCCTATATTCATATACTACAAACCATTTTGGTTATCACTTAAGATATGATCCACTTGTATGTCACCACATACATGCTTAAGTTACATACAGATAACCAGAGATTTAGGTTTATTGGTTTGTGGTAAAGCAAATAAAACAAACAACTAAGCACAATCAAGAAGTGAAGTAAAATATCATATATTATACATGACAAGCGTTCGTACAAATTGTTTACAAACTATAGAACACGAGACTATATGGCATCAACCCCAACAGTACTAAGCTTGATGTTAATATTAGTTATAAAAAATCTTAGAGGGCAAAAGATTATATATTTAGATCATTAAATGGTGTTGCAGCTGAATCATATAGCTTAATTCCACAGTTTTTTAAAAGGCTGAAAGAAATGAATCCAGGTATTATTATAAAGGAAGTATTCTTATTATAAAATTTATATCACTATCTATTGTAAATAGACTGTGATAGACGTTTATCACTGTCTATCAATGATAATTGTGCATCATTGTCTATCATTAATAGACAGTGATAAACATCTATTATTGTCTATCAGTGATACTTGTGTATCACTGACTATCACTGATAGACTATGATAGACATCTATCACTGTCTATCTACGAATGATAGACAGCGATAGATTTGTTACCATAGTCACCAATATAATTGTTTTGATTTGTTTTTTCAAGAACGCACACTGCTTTAAAAATTGATGAAAATTGACATTTGAAATTCTGTTTCATGGTGGTGCATCTATTGAGAGGTGGAGGTACTGTAGACCTACCATATCTATTGATGGCACATTTTTGAAGTCTAAGTTTTGTGGTACTCTACTATCAACTTCAACACTAGATGGTAACAATAATATCTTTTCCTTTGCGTTTGCTATCGTAGATTCTGAAAATGATGAATTATAGAAATGGTTTTTCAAAAATATACAAAATAGTTTAGGGGATAGAGAACATTTAGTCATTGTCTCAAATCGACATTTGAGCATTCCAAAGGGTGTCTTAAGTATGTTTAACACTGTTGAGTACTGTGTGTGCATTCAGCATGTTCTGTGAAATTTATAGAAGTTGTTCAAGAATCTTTTTATTGACCAGTCTTACTTTAGTTGTGCTAAATCTTACACTCTTGATGACTTCGAGTTTAATATGAGATCTATGGAATCAGTTTCTCCAAATATTCAAAGTTACCTTATTAATGTAAGATTTGAGAATTAGTCTCGTGTATATTCTCAAAAAAGAAGCTATGAAATGATGACAATAAACCCTTTAGAGTGTGTAAATTTTGTTTTGAAAGAGAATAGAAACTTACCTATTGCAAGTTTACTCAATGCAATTAGAGGTTTATTACAAAAATGGTTTCATGATCGAAGGAAAGCTAGTTTGTCAATGAAAACAATTTTGAATCCTTGGGCTGAGAATATATTATGCAACCAACATGAACAATTAAGAAGTTTCATGGTAAGAGTTCTTTATAAAATTGAAAGGAGAATGATAGTCAGTGATTGATTTCTATCATTGTCTATCACTGATTCGATCACTTTTTATATTTGGTATGTTTGTAATGTGTTGATTTCTTTTTCCATTTTTATTTTATTAGGTTCATCCTATTAACAACGTTGAAGACTCGGTAATGAAAGGTGATAAAAAATTCATAGTAAAGCTTTATTTGGGATCTTGCAGTTGTCAAGTATGTGATTTGATAAAATTCCATGCTCTCATGCACTTGCTATTCTCTGGTTGCTTAACATGGATACTTATTCTTATGTATCTAATTATTGTTATTCAAGTATGTTTTCATTGACATATATGGGTTGTGTACAACCTGTTGGAGTCTATTCAAATTGGAGGGTTTTAGATAATGGCATTAGAGCATTACCTCCTATTTTTAAACGTTTAGCAGGAAGACCTAAAAAACAAAGGTCCCATCTGTAGGTGAAGCTAAAAGTAGTTCATTAAGATGTAGTCATTATCATTGTAAAGGTCATAATTCTAGGACTTGCAAACTTCACCAAATTAATCTATGATATAATCATTATAGTTACATATTCCTTTGTATTGCCAAATGGATTGATCTAGAATTTATCTCCTTGATTGGTTCGTTATTGAGTTTGTAAATGAATGGAACAATATCTTTTTATGCATAAATTTCTTGAATTTCTTTGTTTATATTCCTTTTATAGATTGAAACATGTGATATACACATTTATACACATACTGGTATACACTGATAGACACTGATAGATTTCTATCAGTGTCTATCATTTATACACACTGCTATACCATTGTGTTGATTTACACTGATATCTTTCAATCAGTGTATATCACTAGTAGAGAGCAACTTTTTTTTTTTGGAAAAAATACCATTTTAGTCCTCAAGTTTTTTAGAATAGGTGTATTTGGTCCCTGAAGTTTTTTGGAATAGGTGAAGTTCGTCTCGTGAAGTTACTTCATGAGATGAACTTCACGAGACAAAAGATAGAAATGAGTTCATTTCTCGTGAAGTTCATCTTGTGAAGTTACTTCATAAGACAAAAGACAGAAATGACGTGAAGTTGAGTTCATTTCTCATGAAGTTAACAAAAGACAGAAATGATGTGAAGTTGAGTTCATTTCGTGAAGTTTGTCTCGTGAATTTACTTCACGAGACGAACTTCACAAGACAAATTTGAATCCAAATCATCAACTTAGCCAACAAGCCACATCAATATTTAAATAATCTACTTAGACATATCTATTAATTTAATCAATTCTATTAATGAAGAGGACCTTTTAAACCTATTATTGAAAACAGGGGGACTAAAGTGACTAATTTAAAACTTCAGGGATCAAACACACTTATTCCAGAAAACTCTGGGACTAAAAAGGTATTTTTCCCTTTTTTTCATCCTTTTGGCTATTCTAAAAATAAAGATACTTGATGAACTGGTGATAGAAATATGGATATTGAACTTGTCTAATGGCGAATTTGAAAGTCAATGTTTCTTCTTTACCATATGACATAGAATAGCAATTTTGGTTATTAAAACTTATATATCGATTTCTTTTTTTTTTTTTAATGTAAAAGTTGTTGCAATATTTGGATTATGCATTGTTGATTCAGTTTTGGCATCATACACTGGAACTAGAAGCATTATAGCATTATAGTAATTGAGTTGAGAGTTCATATACATTGATTGTAACGACCCAGGCCCAGGATTCGGACCAGGATTCGAAATCCGAATTCGACCCCTAATGGCCTCGGTATTCTCCTGTGTCCCCTGCGACCTGGCTATGTCATCCTCCCTTCCTCCCTTGCTTCGAATGCTTCTAGAAGTGAAAGTTGTCCCCACAAACCAACACGGGTCCTTTCAACATGCTTTGTCTTCACTCACATGCATCTTAGGAAAATTCCCATCCAAGCTAAGCACGCTTTACTTTGGAGTTCTTATGATTGAGCCACCGAAAAGGAAGGTGCACCTTGTTGGTATAGGTAGTAACTTTCAATTCTCTTAATCCTTTCTTAACCATACTTTCATGTCCTCAGGATCCCTCTCATTCGGATGTGATATCGATTCATTCATGTACCCCTCCAAAATTCGGGTCGTTACATTGATAGACTTCTATCATTGTTTATCAATGATAGAATTCATGAAGTATCTAATAGAATTACATTCAACATATAGTTGATAGTGGTTTATTCATCATGTACCTAATAGAAATTTATCCAACATATATACAAAAGTTTATAAAACTGGTAATCACAGCATATAACATCATTAGTATAAACTCGAATTCTTATAGATGTAGTTCTATCATTAATGTTCATTGTCATTGGTATTGCAACATTCACAAAATAACATAGATAATTGTCAGTAGTATTGTAGTCTTTTTCAATAACATTCTAAAATCAAGTTCTAAAATGAAGTCTGAGAAGGTTGAGATTCAGATTGAGAAGGTTGAGATTGAGTTTAAGAGTTTAGTTAAGAGATGTTTAAGTTCAAGCATGGAGCATGATAACTTATAGAAATAAAAGTTATTTATACTGCTTTATTTAGATATTGCGGTTAAAAGAGAGAAAAGTTGCGTCAATTGTAGAGAAATTAGCTAAGAAATACAAGAATTATCAATTGTCGTCAATACACCCACCGACACCATTCCGTTGGTAGAAAAGGATGTTTCCATTCTGTTTTGCAGGAAATCAAGTCACCGTATGCATTCATGGCTCAAGAGAAAAAGAACAACGCATCTACGTCGCATTGCGCCCATCATTCAGAAATGAATAGACGATCAACGCAATGACGGCGCATGCGACAATCGATCGAGAGCTTTGCGATCAACGCAACTTCAACCACATGTGGTAATAAAAAAACAACACCGCATGCGGGCATATGATCGAAGATGAAAAAGAGCAACGCAATTGCGGAGGATCCTGACACGTGTACAGCTGACCGTTGTGCATTTCTGACGAGATTGATCACGTAACAGGAGGAATATTCACTCCACCATTTCCGGAATTGCCATAACAATAAAGTGGGGTTCACAAGTCAGAGAGTCAAAGCTGAGCCTATAAATAGCCTCTGAAATTCTATTGGAAAATATACTTGATACGAGCATATATTGATATTTGTATATTGAGAGAGAGACTGGTCTGAAGAGCCTAATCGGAGAAAATCCAGGAAGATTTAAGAGACAAGGCCGAGAGGTGAGTCTCAGGGCAAATCCTTTCAATCCCCGCCGTGAAGCTCTATACCAATGTCACTTCTACCGGACGAGCAAGCTTGAGAGGGAAGCTCTTCCTTCCATTCACTCCATTCGCCGGCAAGTAAATCCACCGTCCAGATCTATGTCAAGACGTTGGCACTCTTCTATATTTGTTTCTATCTCTTATCATCAATTGTATTCATCTTCTTACTCTCTATCATTCATACCATGTATCAGATGCTAAATATTAATATTGAATGTCATGATCATTTTCATCTCTATCTTTCTGTCTATTTCCATTCCTCCATTAATCGCTTTCTCCATGATGTTTTCTTAATCCATTGGTAATTAGAATGAATTAAACAAGTAAATTAATCTATGCTAAAGAAATAAATATGTTTAGCTAAAGCATGCTAGACGACATCTTCACCTGTGAGAGCAGAAGTGAAGATGCCATTCTGCCTGTCGAGAGAAGGATAGAAGAATGCGTTAACTAAAGCGAGAAGTACTTCAAGAGATGGAAGCAACCTTGCGTTTATTACGTTCATCCTTGTTTCACCACAGAGATGTGGGAATGCGGCTGATCACCGAAAGGTGTACGCCAAGGGAAAGCGGAACCGTAGTTAAATCTTTAATGCAATTAATGGAACTTGCGATGTTTATATTAATTATCCTTTCTATTTCTGTTTCATACATAAAGACTTGCCACTGCATAACATGACCCTTTGTATAATCTTCACAGTCAGTCTCAATCTCAGTATCATGTATCAGTATCTTGTATCTTGTATCATAATAGCTTAAGTTTACTTTTATCGCATTTTATTTCATTAACGTAATTTTACTTTACCGCATGATTTTACTTTATCGCAACTTTAAATACCTGTATAAACACAATCTTTTATTAATTAAAAAACCCCTGGTCGCATATATCACAAACGTAACATATTAACTACGCAATCCTTGTGTTCAACCTTGGATCACTCTGAGAAACTTGTGGTGGAACTATACTTGGTTCCAACGTAAGGAAACTTGTGACAACGCATAGCATAGTACAAGCATTCTGCTAATAATGCATACATCTAGAAGTAGTATCAGATAAAAGTCTGAATAAGCATAACACATCATCTACATTCCATTTCCCTCATTCATCACTGTCCATGTGCTTATTTAGAATCATCGCATAATTCCATGTGTTTCATATCATCGCATCATCATTTTATACGCTTACAGAGCACCATCCATCAATGAAGTTGTTTCCTTCTTTTGCTTCTTTTTTAGGAGGTGCTCTGTTCACTTCCTTTGCTTTGCTTCCTTTGCCTTTGCTGTTTGTTTTCTTTCACTCTTGGGTCTCTCATTCACAATTTTCATGACATCATCTAATACTTTTAGTCTAAACTTTGTATGTTTCCCAATTCCTTCACCTTCAGCAACCTAAAATAATAGTAACAAGAAAGAAAGTTAAATATTAGAATGTGAAAACTACATATCATGATATGTATCATCTACTATTTATATCTATGTATCAAGAAATATATGTGAAATCAGTTAAGGTTCATGAGTGAAAATGAGGATCGGTTTCAAATCCTAATTTTTATAGAATGCACAATTTTATAGAATCATTATACATTATGCATAAAAATAATTTTACAGCATGCTAAATGAAATTGAATAAAAGAGAAAAAGGGATAAGAATACTCTTACCTTTGAAGAACCCTTCTTCAAATTTCTTCTCCAGAAAAATCACGAATAATCAAGATAGCACCACTAATTGGTTTCCTTTGTATTCTCTGAGATGAGAATCCAATGTGTTTGTAGGCTCTTGGGAATTTTTGGAGAGGGAAAAGAAAATTGAGAGAGGAGAAGAGAGATTGGGGAAAACAAAAATCTCAGAACTTTTCTTTCACTTTCTTCTGTGTATTCTCTCTCCTCTGTAAAAAAACGAAGAAGGAGAAGAAACAATCCCAACCAAAACTCCCACTCAGTATGTGGGTTAACAAAGAATAGGGGAAGGAAGTTATTTCCCTCCCTCAATTTCAAAATATTAATATTAATAAATCGATAATTAGTTTTAATATATATATATATATATATACACACACACATATAAAAACTAACTTAATGTTGGGAATGTCCTAAATTCGCAGTTCTTAAATATTGTTAACATATTCTATTTATCAATAAAAGTATTATTGAGTATTTTTCAATCAATTATTATTGATATTACTTTCTTTTATAAAAGTCCAATAAACGAATCTATGGCTATAATATGAATACTTTAACTTTATGTGGTGACATAAAAGAGGATCAAGTTTTATTATATAGCCAAAATAGTTTATAAGTATAGAAGATTGGGTATCTCATCCTGGTGACACTATTGGATGCGGCCCATTTTGTATACTAATACAAATGATGTGATCTCAAAATCATTCATGTGGAGTCATGTGAGTGGAGGCATTCTATGCAATGAGTTTGCATAAGATCAGACCTCGAAATAGTCACTTTTCTTTAGAACAACCGTTTACTACTAAAACTGACTATTTCAAATTCAATGACTTAGGGTAACTCGATCTCAATACGGAGTTAACTATGAATTCCTGTTTATTCAGGATTATCCTTTGATCTGTATAGGTGAGAGTAATCTAACAACTCTGCTCAATAAGCCTCCCATTTTGGGGATAAGATCGAATAAATCACTGGGGACATATTTCTGCAAGATGAAACTCACTCCTACTCGATTTAGGGTTAGCAGGTAGGTTGTTTTCTTAAGCGTTGATTCCTGGTCTTGAACAATGGGGTCTCGCCCTCTCACGATTGAGAGGGTCATGGTTTATAAGTTGGAATATAAACCAATTGTTCAATGGAGGATCAATCGGAGCTTAAGAAGCAAGATGTATTTACATGGGTAAAATGATAAACTTTACCTAGCTATAAATACGAATGACCTGTGAAGGATTGACTTACTATGGTTATAGTGGACAAAAATATATCTATAGTGAGGAGAGTGCAACTATCGAGCTATAGTGGTATGTCTCGGTAGTTAACGAATATTGATTAATTTGATCTAAAGAGTTTAGCCAATTAATCTAAAATCATTGGAGCTCAATGATCTATAGGTCCATAAGGTCTCTCTACTAGCTCATAAATTAAATCTTAGATTAGTGAATTGAGCAAAAATTTGAATTTGACGTGTACAAATTCGGTTTGGTTGATCATATTTGATATAATTAACGAAATTGGAGAGTCGACTAATATTTAAATATGATTTAAATATTAATTACATGAATTAAAATTCATTGTAGTGAGATTGGTGTTTAATTAATTTAAAATCTGATATTAAATCAATAAAACTAATTAAATAGTTTAATTAATTAATATTTATTAATTTTATTTAAAAATTAATTAGTTGAATTATTTTTTGTGAAATTAATAAAGTATCAATTTATTTATTAATAATAAAACTTAGTTTTGAAATCAATTTTCAAAAGGAATTTGAAAAATAAGAAGAAATTTCAAAAGTTAGAAAAACCCACTATGGATAGCACCTTACTCACTAATCCACTTCAATTCTACTCATAATTATGAAAAAGGGCCTGGATTTCATGGATGCAATCTGATTGCTTGGTGAAAGAGATTATAAATTGAAGTTTTTGGGCCGAGAATTCAGCCATGCATTCTTAAACTTCAAGCTGAAGCTTAACCCCAAAAATCTTCTTCTTCCTTAATTCCATTACTCTCAATTCAATGTTTTCACCACACAATCTGAGCTAGAGATTAGTGAGAAACTCCTCTTGGTGGTCTACTAAAAGATTGAAGGTTCAATTCATGGAACTCATATGGAATTGAAGAGTTTTCATCAAAGGTAATGTATTCTTAAAACTCAAATTAAGTGCAATTAGAGTGCTTATTGATTCTGATTTCTTCCACTGCATGATAGTTTACTCTATCAATTGATATCAAAGAATGATTTCAGTACTCAATTAATGTTAATTTGAGTTTGGTGGATGAAATTCTATAATTGCATGTTTCTATGACTGATATGGTTAAAATTCAAATTTGGCATTAGATTTCTCTTTAATTATGGAGTTTAATTTGTAATTGGCTCTTGATTGATGAACTTATATGTGTGCTCTAGAGTCTGTAATTTTCTTAGAGTCAATTGAGTCCAAATTAGATGGTAATTGAAGTGAAAAGCAAGCAAGGTCCAGCTGTAGATTTCATAATTCGAGCTTTTGTCCGTCAGCGTCGTGATGCTGTTCATCAAGTGTTGCAACACTGTCCATCATTTTCCAGAAGCATTGCAACACTGGAATTCAGCTCGGGACACTGTTTATCCCAATCCAGAAAGGCGCGTATTTGCAAGTCGGTTCATGCGAAAGGATATCTAGTTTGTCCGGTTCGATTTTCATCCGGTTTGGTTTAGCCACATCTAGTCCAGTTCAGCCTTAATTGGAGTTGTGGTGGTCCGGTTCAGGCGGTTCGAGTGGGTTCAAGCGGTCCTCCATAATTTTGAGGTTGTTTTTGTACCTATTTTGTAATCATTTAGTTATTTTGCTTGCTTAGGATGCCGAAGTTGAACCATATTGGTGTTGTTTAATTATTTTATGCATGTGATGTATATTATATTGAAATTAAACATGTTTGTGCATATAGTATGCCATTTAGATTTAAAATCCCACCATAGGAAAGCACGTTGCATGCATAATATTATGTTATAAGTTAGTTATAATATATTGTATGCATGTTTAGGGTTTCTTAAAATTAATAGAAGTGTTATGTTAATTTTGAATCCCTTTGATGTATGTTATGGTTTGAAAGCATGTCTATTGTTTTATAAGTTGTTATAAAATTAGATTAGACATTAAAATCCATAACAAAGACAAACAACATGCTCACTTAGGTTAACAACTTGTTTCAATAGTTAAAATAGGTCGTTATCTTATAAAATTTGGTTACAAACTCAATCGGTTCATAATCTTGTCTAAGGTTTGAGGTATTTAAGTTGACGGTTTACGTAACACTTCCTACCTGGGGATTATGACCGAAATGTTGAGTGTTGTTAACTGATTTTATGAGCTTGCGTGAGCAATGTGAGATTTAAAATTGGTTTAACACCTAGATATCGTAGGTTAAAATCTAAATATAAATGTTATACTTAGATAAATCATATAAACTTAGATGTATAAAATTAGCCGGAATATATCTAAGTAAAAGAATACCCAAACATTTAGAACACTTTAGTGGGAGATTAAAAATATATTCGATATATCGTTTTTAGCTCTCATGTCCCCAAGAGTTCACACAGTGAGATCCATGCTTGGCTTCGTGTCGCTTTTATCATGACTGCTCTATTCAAAAAGTGTTTGCATGGGTCAATAACAAGGTGAATGGGGGAAGTAGTTCATAGTAAGTGGGTGAAGGAAATGTGTCAACATATCATATGGTCTCCTCCATTAGTTTGAACCGTTATTCCTATGTTACACCTGCTGTCGTTTTTAGGTGGCACTAGCTAATCGTTAATCATGGCAATCCCTTCGGAGGGTTGTAACATAGGATTCGGAACAACCCAAGCTTCAGAAATGAATAGGTTTTACAGTTCCATCTTGAACATTATATTTTAATTCAGGGGATGTTCATACCATTCTATAAGATATGAAATGGCGGGTCACACTTATAAGAGTTGCTAAATGTTAGTAAATTTCTTAACTGAAAATGGTAACCAAACAACTATAGGAATAAGAGTTATTCTGGATATAGTATTTGGTCAAGGTTGTCTTGTTTTAGTGAAGGAGTATTTGACTACCCTTTGGTACCAACTATTCTAAATCACTATAGTATCATTGCAAATAAAAAAAGAAAGATGGGTACTTTATTACTTTTGCTAAAATTGGATTTAGATGCATAAGTTTAATAGATTGTGTTTATTTTTCAGCAATGTCGAACTCGATTATACAACTTTTTGCATCTGATAAATTTAATGGAGAGGGTTACTCTAATTAGAAATCGAACATAAACACAATATTAGTGGTTGAATACCAGAGATTTGTTTTAACGGAGGAATGTACTCTATTGAACGAACTCCAAACTTACCAATAAAAATGTACTCTATTGAACGAACTCCAAACTTACTAATCGAAATGTTCGGGAAACCTATGATAGATAGGTATGGGCTAATGAAAAGGCAAGAGCCTATATCTTGGTGAACATATCTGATGTGCTCAATAAAAAACATGAAGTCATGCCCACTGCTCGTGAGATTCTGGCGTCGTTGCAGGAAATGTTCGGACAACTATCATCTTCAATACGACATGAGGCTATAAAATATGTTTATAACCTATTCATGAAAGATGGAGCCAATGTTAGGGAGCATGTCCTGGACATGATGGTCCATTTTAACATTGCAGAAGCGCAAGGCGCTATCATAGATGAGACTTGTCAAGTTAGTATGATTTTGGAGTCTCTTCCGAAGAGCTTCTTAATCTTTCGAACTAATGCTATAATGAATAAGATTCATACAACCTGACTACTCTATTGAACGAACTCCAAACTTACCAATTGATTATGAAATTAAAAGAAAGTGAAGCAAACGTTGTTCTATAGAAGAAATTTCTGAAGGGATCATCTACAGGAACGAACCCTTCAGACAAAAAGAAGTCTGCCCCTTCCTCTTTTAAAGATAAAAGTATCCAAATGAAGAAGAAGGGAAAAGGGAAGAAGAAACCTGTTCCTAAGAAAACCAAGGCTTCTAGAGGAAAGTGTTTTCATTGTGGAGAAGACGGGCATTGGAAATGCAACTGCCCAAAATATCTGGCTGAAAGAGAGCAGATAAAGAAAAACAAGGTAAATCAAATTTACTTGTGATTGAAACATGCTTAGTGGAAAGTTCTCACTTAACCTGGATATTAGATTCAGGCGCCGCTAACAATGTTTGCACTTTTCTAAAGGAAACTAGTTCTTGGACTCAACTCTCAGAACATAAATGACTTTCAAGGTTGGAACAGGAGAAGTCATTTCAGCTAAAGTAGTGGGAGACATCAAGTTATATTTTGGATAATCTTTCATTTTGTTAAAGAATGTATACTATGTATCCAAAATGAAAAGAGACTTAATCTCTATATCTTGTCTGTTAGAAAATATGTATAAAGTATCTTTTGAAATCAATGAAGTGTTCCTTTTTTCAAGAGGTGTTCATATTTGTTCTACTAGACTTAAAAATAACTTATATGTATTAAAACCAACTGAAGCAAAAGCCATTTTAAACATAGAGATGTTTAAAACGAAAAAAACTCAAAATAAAAGGCGAAATTTTCTCCTAACGCCTATCTTTGGCACCTTAGACTTGGTCACATAAATCTCAACAGGATTGAGAGATTAGTTAAAAAAAAGGTCATCTAAATCCGTTAGAAGACAGTTCTTTACCTCTGTGTGAATCGTGTCTTGAAAGAAAAATGACTAAAAGATCTTTTTTTGGAAAAGGTCATTGTGCCAAAGAACCCTAGAAGTATACACTCAGACCATTGTGGTCCGTGAATGTAAAAGCTCAAGGTGGATATGAACATTTCGCCAATTTTGGTGATGACTATTCAAGATATGGCTATATTTACTTAATAAGTCACAAGTCTGAAACTCTCAAAAAGTTCAGAGAATTTAAGACGGAAGTTGAAAACTTATTAGGTAAAAGAATTAAAACACTTCGATCAGACCGAGGTAGTGAGTATATGGATTTACAATTCCAGAACTATTCAGTAGATCATGGAATTCAATCTCAGCTCACAACACTTGGAACACCATAGCAAAATGGTGTTGCAGAAAGGAGAAATCAAACCTTGTTAGACATGGTTCGTTCGATGATGAGTTATGCTCAGTTACCTCAATCTTTTTGAGGGTATACAGTACAGACTGTAGTATATATTCTGAACATGGTTCCCTAAAAAAGTGTTTCAAAAACACCGTATGAGTTATGAAGAAGACGTAAAAGTAGTTTACGTCACTTCTGAATCTGGGGATGTCCGGCACACGTGTTGGTGCAAAACCCTAAGAATTGGAACGGCGTTGAAAATTATGCCTATTTGTAGGATGCCCTAGGGAAACAAAAGGTGGATTATTTATGATCCCCGAGAAGATAAAGTATTTGTATCGACAAATGCTACATTCTTGGAAGAAGGTCATATTAGTAATCATCAACCTTGCAGTAAACTAGTATTGAATGAAATGACCAAAGATACTATAGATAAATCAACAAAAGTTATTGTTCAAGCTGGTTCATCAACAACAGTTGTTGCCCTATCACATCTATTTTGCATTAATCCACTTAGAAAAACCAACCAATGTTGTTATGAACATGAATGATGACAACCTGACTACCTTGCTCAATGAGCTACAGACCTTCCAGTCCTTGACGAAAACCAAGGAATAGAAGGGTAAGGTAAATGTTGCTTTATCCTCTAAGAAGTACTTCAGAGGTTTGACCTCTAGGACAATCTTTGTGCCTTCTTATTTTGCACCAAAAAGTGGAAGAAGAAGAAAGGTAGAAAGGGGATAGCTAACCCACCAGCTGCTACCCAGAAGGGTAAGAAGGCCAAAGTTGCAAAGAGAATCTGTCTCCATTGCAAACGGAAGGAACATTGGAAGAGGAATTTTCCCAAATACTTGGCAGAAAAAAAGAAGATCACGTAAGGAAAATATGTTTTACTTGTTTTGGAAACCTGTTTAGTGGAGAATGATGATTCGACTTGGATAATTTATTCGGGCTCCATTAACCATGTTTGTTCTTCATTTCAAGGAATTAGTTCCTAGCGGCAATTGGAAGCTGAGGAGATGACAATGCGGGTTGGAATTGGGCATATCGTCTCAACTGCAGCAGTGGGAGGTCTCCAGCTAACTTTGCAGAATATATATTTTACTTGAAAATATATATGTTGTTCCTAGTTTGAAGAGGAACTTAATTTCTGTAAAGTGTTTGTTAGAACAATATTACAGTATTAAATTCTCTACAAATAAAGTGTTTATTTTGAAGAGTGGTATTAATATTTGTTCTGTTAAGTTGGAAAACAATCTTTATGTGCCAAAACCGTTAGCAACTAAAGCCCTCTTTAACATTGAAATTTTTAAAAATGCGGTAGCTCAAAATAAAAAACTAAGAATTTCTCCTAAAGAAAATGCCTAACTTTGGCACATGAGATTATGACACATCAATCTCAACAGGATTGAGAGATTGGTAAAGAATGGACTTTTAAGCGAGTTAGAAAAAAAAAATACTTTACCTGTGTGTGAGTAATGTCTTGAAGGAGAAAATGACTAAAAGATCTTTTACATGAAAAGATCATAGGGCCAAAGAACCCTTAAAGTTAGTACAATCAAACCTCTGTGGTTCGATGAATGTAAAAGCAAGAGGAGGGTTTGAATATTTCATCACCTTTACTGGTGATTATTCAAGGTATGAGTATGTTTATTTAATGCAACATAAGTCTAAATCATTTAAAAAGTTCAAAGAGTTTAAGGCTGAAGTTGAAAATGCATTAAATAAAATAATTAAGACATTTCGATTTGATCGAGGTGGAGAGATTTGGGATCTTACATTTCAAAACTATTTAATAGAGCATGGAATAGTATCCCAACTGTTCGTAATTTCATGATGTGTATTAGGAGTGTATAATGAGTGGAAATGGAAGATAAGATTGATGTGAATAAAGATGAATGGTGAATGACTTCTCTAGGTGAGAAGAATGCATGATGCGTTACACTCACTGGGAGATACGTACAAGCTTTACCTGAGCTAGATCCAAGTATAAATCTAATTCAAGTTCCTGGTAAGTCAAGGGTCGAACATAGGGATTTAGGTCAGACTAACGCAACCCTTACGTTGCACAAATGTAGAGGGGCTCTAAATAAATTCTGAAAAAGGGTATCTACACTACTTTAACTGCTTGCGTGCAAGAAAAAGCAGGAGTTCAGTGAAATATAGGATTCAATGAAGGAATGGTGCTAAGTGATAAGTGAATACATTGATTCAAGTAAGATGGATAAGAAAGAGTGGGCAAGAATGAAGATGAAAGGTGCGTGTTTACAATCAAGTGTATGTAAATGCATTGGGTTTCTGTCTATCTAATCATTTAACATTTTTCAATGAAAATGCCACATGTTCCTATCTCTACGGTACATGCATTGGATACAGAAATTAGTGAACCATAAGTATCTTTATTTCTAGAGCTACTGTGCGTTCTGACTTGATGCATTTCTAACTATCCTATTTTCTCGAATAGTTTAGCTGAGATAACTTCAACCAAATGATCATAATGATTAAAGCTTTTAGAATTTTAGCATACACAAAGTCACAAACGCATTTAATACGTGGATTGTAAGTAGAGGCAAGTGAACGGATTAAGTGCACAATTTTATAAAGATTGAAATTGTCTTTACAATAACACACTTAATCGCATGAATGATGAATGGAAATAGAGTAAAAAGAGAATGAGTCAAGCCGCATAGTTCAATTTCTTGTCCTCTTTGGCTTGATCATAATGTGTGTACAACCAACTTGTAAAAGAAATGAAGAAAAGTTCTCTCTCGAGCTTGGTTCTCTTCAATTCTCCTTGATCAACAATGGTGATGGTTCTTTTCCTCCTATGATCTTCTTGCAGCAGCAACATTACTCTAATCTAAGCTCTCTATGCTATGTTATGCTATGCTCTTTATGCTAAGTGCTTCATTTTCCGGGTACAAGTATTCTATTTATAGATGTTTTCCCTCAGCAACTTGTGATATGACAACTTCTATTTATAATGCTTCATTACTCTAATCTAAGCTTTCTATGTTATGCTATGCTATGCTCTCCATACCTTGGTCAGCCGCCTGCCATCTAAGTTTCTTTTCAGACGTCGATGTTCAGATACCCATACTTGCAAGTGGTGATTTGAAAGGAATAGCTTGAACCAATGTATCTGCTATATGTTGGAACTCCTCAAATGCAAGCCTTTGTGTTAGTTGCACCTGCGACACTTAGTAAAATTTACTGAAATCCTGCGATAAGATGCGTTAGTGACGCAGTTTTATTAAAAAAAATGTTTTTGTAAAAGTTAGTTATGCCTGAAGGATTCCATCTGTTTTCCTTTAAGAAAGATGAGATTTTGTCATTAAGAATTCTGATTGTTCCAACATTCGAGAGACAATAACTTGTATTTCTACAAGTTATCACACCCCAAAATTTTAAACAATGCTCGTTCTTGAGTATTCCAAAAATAATTCTTTATCATCTCCCTCATCTTAATGTACTGACTTCACCTTTCATCATACTAACTTGCAAAAAATAGGGTTGGCATTTAAAAAAAAATACAGGTTTGTTCCTTTTATGAAAAAAAGAGGATACATCTTATCTAGAATGCAATAAGACTTTTGTCAATGACTCCTTTTGTTTCAAAATATTTTCATCTTTCTAAACCAGCAATGCGTTGGATGCTATTTTTAAAAAGGAACTAAAAAAAACAAAGAATGTTTGTTTAGACACTCACGCGTTGATTCAGGTGACTCACCTTCGTTTTGGTTTGTCCCCATAGGTGTCATGTGAACATCCAACTATGGGTGAATGCTCTTCACAACTGAACTCATATCTTAGCATGTGTTTCAAAATAACTTTGCTCAATCTAGATAGTGGAGTTGGGATGCATTGATCTTGGACACTTAACTTTGTTTTGGCTTGCCTCCACGGGTGTCATGCGAGCATCCAACTACGGCTAAGTGCCATTCCCATACTTAACTCTTGTCAACCTGAAGTTTTCTATTATGAAGTGTTGACAGAGGAGTTCGCTTATTACGTCCATTTTTTTGGTGGAAATGCACCAAGTTGGACCACTCTCAAACCCAAATTTTTGAGATCGAGAAGGTCTTCATTACTGAAAGAGAATTATATACAAAAAAATGCTTTGAGAATTTCAAAAGGAGGTTTGAGTTGAGGCTTTCATGTGTCAGAGACAAAACTATGCTTGATTTTCTTTTAGATAAGTTCAGAATTGATTTTTCTTAACCCTAACTCTAGACTTAGAAGTTATACATTGATAATATCATTGGGGTATTCAGTTAGAGCACAAGATAAGAAAACAATCAAATAATTAAGATAGGTATATGCAAAACAAACACAAGGATGAAAAATGAAATCTCATTCAATACTAAAAAGAAATGCATTGGGATTACTTCATACAAAACTAACTTCTACAAAAGATTAATTAAAATTCATAAACCACAAACAACACCCCTAAATTCCCTATTGCACCGGTGCATCATCCCTGCATTCAAGTGCATGGTCTTCATCCATGAAGTGTAGGGGATTGATCAGGTGGGCAGGTAGAGGAGGCAAGGTGAACATCCCCATCAAGACTTGGTTAATGTATTGCATCGTAAAATTGAACTGGTCTTACATTCTTTACGTTAGCTGCTGCAAATAATCCCTTAGTACCACATTTTAGTGCTGCAAGGTGACCATTTGCATGTGGAGTGCTTCCATGGATGCGGCCAATGGTCTGATTTGTTCCTGGATGATCTCTTTCAGCTCATCCATGTTGGTCTATACTGGAGGTGGGGCTTGAGTTTAATGTGTCTCCTCAATTGGGTCTTCTAAATGTTATGCGTTACTTGTTCCTAACCTAGTTGGTTCATAGACGGTTGATGGAGGGATGAAGGAGGGCAAAAAAGAGATTGTAAAGGAGAAGGGCAGGGGCTAAAGGTCTTGCCAGTTTGATCTTCGTTTGTTTCAGCATCATGCATCAGATCAATTGGTTCATCGACTGGTGAGGGTAAAGTTAGGGCAGGGAGAGGCAAGTTTCAGTTAAGGCATGCTTCCTCATGCTCTAAGCGAGCTCTGCTTCAGATGCTTCATTTATGGAAGCATCATCGCTCTGTTCCACTTCCCAGATGCATCTCTTCTTTGTCGCACGTTTAGAAGGTCGAGGCTTGGTTGTCGTGGTTTTAGGTGGTAAATCAGGTTGATTTGGTGAACCACGGAGAAAATGTGAAACCCAGATTTCCATTTTTCCTACTTAAGAAGGTGATTAAGGGATTAACTAGGAGAAAGTTAAATCCTATGTTGAAGAAAAAAGAAATTTCTAAGTGTTGAATATATTTTCCTTGAGTAGCTTTGAGTTAACCTTAAATCCCTAAAAATTGACTAAGTGTTGGACTAGGCATTGCTATGTGAGTTGCTTTGAGTTAAGCTTAAATTCCTGAAAATTGACCAAGTGTTGGACTAGGCATTGTTATGTGAGTAGCTTTGAGTTAAGCTTAAATCCCTGAAAATTGACTAAGTGTTGGACTAGGCATTACTATGCATTGGCCACAAGATCTTAGAAAGAGTGCTTGGGCAAAGGAAAAATTTGGAAATTTGGCTAAGTATAGAAAGTTGTGTAGATGCGTTGGAAGGGACCAATGCGTTGGAAGAAGTTGTGTTGATGCATTGGAAGGGTTGTTGGTGATGACATGCAGCTGAAGGAAGGAAAATGGAAGTGATGCGTTGAACATCCAAGAGTTTGTGGACGCATATGAAGGATGAACTCATGGAGGATGTCATCCGGACATGTGGCTTGCTAGGAAGAATTCTTAAGCCTTAAGTAAAAGAGGGGGCAGCATAAGCAGACATACAAAGGTAAGGGCCATGCGTTGGTGAAAGGAGAAGAAGACACATTGGGTTGTGTTGATGCAAGATTGCGTTGATGGTGTGAGGAAGAGACACTTGGTCATGCGGCCAAGTAGAAGGTGTCGGCCATAGAGCAACCTTGGACGCCTATAAATAGGACCAAAGACTTCATTCTACAGATCACAACTCAAAATACTTTTAATAAGAGTGGGCAAGTTAAGGAAACCTTGTGTTGGGAGCAAAATCCATGCGTTGGACATAGAAGTTCAAAGAGGATGCATTGGACAGTGAAGTCTAGAAAGCAGCAACAACTTGGAACGACGAGTTCTCCCAGATTACTCATACGTTTGATGTGATTATCAAACCATCTGAAAGCTAAAGGAGTCTAGTTTTCATGGTGGGGATTCCGAAGAAGAAGCTCCAAGGAATCGGGCTGGAGAACGAGGAAAAGACAGAAGGTTCGAGCTGTTGGGTAATCTGGGCCAGTCTTAATGATTTGATGGTTACAGCCAAACCATGAAGAGTTCTAAGCTAAGATTTTAAGGTAAGATTCCTGAGACATTTTAGAGCATATTTGTAGAAGGAAGTATCTCTAGATAAAGCCTATAACTATGAGTAATCTGAGTTTTAAGTTGAATTTGGATTTTAGGGTTCAAAAGGGAGCCCGAGGTGACAAAGGAACTTCTAGACAGGAAGGTTCCTAAACGATTAAGGTGAGTGACTAAAATGTTTAAAATGTTTTAAGAAACTATGTGCTAAATAAAAATCTTTCAGATAAAGATATGTTTTCTAAGTTTTATTAAAGAAAGTTATTTTATGACTAGTTTTACTTAAAACTCGATACCAAAGGACATTTGAGAAGGTATCCGAGTAGCTCGATACTGAAGGACATAGTTGAGAAGGTATTTGAGCAAAAGTACCCAAGTGTGGGGTAGTTGTTCTAATAAAAATCAGTTTTCTGGTCATTCACTAGGCTTTATAACTCATGCTTTCCAAATGTTTTTCCTTTTCCCAGGTAGCGAAAGGTGAGGAGTTCAAGGGTGCTGCTAAGGTCAAGGTCTGCCACGTGCCACAGTTACACTTTCGGAGGGTTTTACAGTTGTTGTTGTAAATTTTGTTGTTAAGTCTTTGAGTTGTATAAACATTACATTTTTGTAATATAAGATGGGCCTACTTAATCAGTTGGTTGTTAAATTCGTACATTGGTATCAGAGTTATTTCCAAAAGAGTTATTAGGCAGTAAGTGTCAGCTAAAGGGTTGATAACTGCTGCAGTCACACCCTTTCCCAGGCTCGGAGGGTGGTCTAGGGCGGGGTGTGACACCATATCATTTGGGTACTTTAACGCATTGAAAGCGTTGAACTTTACATCCTGATCGTCGACCCTGATGGTCAGTTCTCCTTTTTGCACATCGATCAGTGCTCGCCCTATTGCTAGGAATGGGCGACCCAAGATGATAGGCACTATCCTGTCAGCTTCGTAATCCAATATAATAAAGTCCGCGGGGAAGATAAACTTGTTCACTTGCACGAGTACATCCTCTATCTTGCCCTCAAGATGCGTGATCGATCTATCGGCCAACTGTAATGTGATCGTCGTTGGTCTTGCGTTGTCGATATCCAGCTGTTTAAAGATCGATAAGGGCATTAAATTTATCTCGCCCCTAAATCGCACAGCGCGTTCCCGACCTTCTTCCCCCCTATTGTGCAGGGCAATGTGAAACTCCCAGGATCCTTCATTTTAGTAGGGATATTGTTTTGAAAAAGTTCGCTGAGGTCCGGTGCTTACCGTATTTCATTAGCTGGAGGTTGCATCGATTGAGAATTCAAATCTTGAAGAGCGTCATTTTTTGTAGATGAACTTGCGTCTGAACTAGTACTTTTTCCACTTTTAGTTGATTGGTCATCATCAACTGTTAGATCTACTAGTGTTGTTGTCGTATCTGGTACTGATGGCATAGGGGCTGTTGTTTTGTCACTTCTTAATGTCACTGTGTGACATTGTTCTTTACCTCGCTGCCCCTTTGTTCCTGAATTGTCGTGATGCGTACCAGGCACTTTCTTCTTTAATTCCCTTGTAAGCTAATCTATCTGCTCTTCTAATTCTTTAAGGGAATCAGCTTGTGATTGTCTCAATGCCTCACTCTTTTCAATGTAATGTTTTAACGATGTTTCCAGAGTCAAGGTGTTGCAAGAGGTATCATATAAGAACAGTTGGTCACAGGGTGGTATACCTTGAGAATTACCTGAGTTACAGTTCGGAGTAATGAAGACCGGAGGGTTGACTCTATCCTCTTGATAACTGTTCTGATAGAAACTATGACTCATTTGGTTGTGATTCCCGTCCCAACTTGAAGCTGGGTGATCCCACCAACCAGGGTTATAGATGTTGCCAAACGATTCATCATAGACAGAATATACGGGTTGTTGATTCCATGGGCAGACTTCTACTGGATGTCCCTTTCCACATTGGACGCAATTCATTGCGGCCACGTGAGTCATCACATTAACTTGCGCTGATCCTTGAGAGAGAGTTCTCTGTTGGCTAGCCACCGTCTAGAGGAGTGAGGTCATTGTGGTCATTTGCTCGACCAGTGCGCTCATTGTATCAGTTGACACATCGGCACTTTCTATTCTTTCTTGCTCTAGACCTCTTACCTCGAGCCTGGTATCAATCCACTCCTCAGAATGTCACGAGATTAGATCCAGGATATTTTTTGCTTCCATATATGATCTGTTCATTAATCCTCCCTCTGCGGAGGCATCGAAAACTGCTTGTGTTGATTGATCTAAGCCATTATAAAAGGTTTCCATCAAAATGCTATCGGGAATCCCGATATGCGGATAGCTCTTCATTAACTGTCGGAATCGCACCCAGGCGGTGCTCAAGGTTTCATAACCCTTTTGCTCAAAATTCAGCACATCCCTCCATCTCCTTGCGTTGACGGCAGGAGGGAAGAATTTGTTCATGAACCTATCAACCAACTGTTCGCATGCTCTAATCTCATTCGGCTCTAATGATTGAGCCCACCTCTTTTCTTCTTCCCACAGTGTGTACGGAAAAAGATATAACCTAAGTCTTTCTTGAGTCACATCAGGTATGGAGAATGCACTGTACATGTCTACAAAATTCATCAAATGCGCATGTGGGTATTCTTCTTGTAATCCTCTAAATTGAGCCATATTCTGAATCATCTGCAGCATAATTGGTCTGATCTCAAAGCTTACATTCTCCTCAACCATAAGTCGTGAAATTCCTGATCAGAAGTTGTAAAAATCCGGCGCCGCATAGTCTCTCATTGGAACATTGCGGTCAATAGCTAGAAATATGGAATCTTGCTCTGGCCTATTTTCCCTTTGATTCCCTGCAGGAGCTTCGTTATTATTAGTCATACTCCTTCACCACTTGATTCGGCCCTGATGTGCTTGTGCGTGAATAATACACTTGATCTTTGGGTCCACTTAGAATCTCTGGATCACTCCAACATTCCTAAGCCATCAGACTGCTCTTCGCGTTGAACAGCCAGTACAAAGAGATCTGTCCTGCAAAATACCACAAACATGCTCAAACAATAAACTGTTAACCAATCACCTCCATGGCTGCTGAGTTAGCGGAAATGAGATCCCTCTTCTCCCAACAACAACAACTTTTCTCTCAACAACAACACTTCTTCAACCAAAGATTTGAAGTGGTAGTGGAGCAGATTGATGATATTCAACGCAGTGCTGCCATATCAAGAGAGGCGCTGATCAACATGCAGCACAACATTTATAAAGTCCATATGCACCAAAGACTTATTGCGGAGCGTAATCAAGAGTACTTCAACTTTCTCACCGCATATCTTCATGGTCCGATAGTGCCCCTACATCCCCAGCAACGGCACCATAAACTTGATGCATGCTAGAGATATAGAGTCATAGAATGATGATGCAATGTGATGTACAAGCTCATGCCCCTATTACCAATTCCCCGGCAACGGCGCCATAAACTTGATGCACGCTAGAGATATAGAGTCATAGAATGATGATGCAATGCGATGTACAAGCTCATGTCCCCATTACCAATTCCTTGGCAACGACGCCATAAACTTGTTGACATTGGAATTCATGCTAAAAGATATGCTATGCTATGCGCGAAATGATGCGATACTACTTCTAGATATGCGTTAATTATGAATGTTCTTGTAGTATGGCTTGCGTTGTCACAAGTTTCCTTACGTTGGAACCAAGGTCGAACACATGGACTGTTTGAGGTTATTGTGGAATGTTCATGATATATGCGACCAGGTTTTTCAATCTTTAAAGAGTGTTTTGTACAAGTACATAAAATTGCGGTAAAGTAAAGGAACGCAGTAAAAATGCGATAATAAAATAAGCAAGTTTCTTAATTGCGTTGAAGTTATAAGTACGGTTCCGCTTTTCTCTTGGCGTACACCTTTCAGTGATTGGCCGCGCTCCCACATGTTTGTGATGAAACAGAGACGAACGTAATGAACGTAAGGTTGCTTTCATGTCTGGAAGTACTACTCACTTTAGTTAATGCATTCTTCTAACCTTCTCTCGATAGATCAGAATGGCATCTTCACTTCTGCTCTCACAAGTGAAGATGCCGTCTAGCATGCCTTAGCTAAACGAAGTTATCTCTTTACACAAGTTAAGTACTCGTTTAATTCATATTAACTACCAGGGGATTAAGAAGACATCATGGAGAAAGTGATTAACAGAGGAACAGATGTAGACAGAAAATGGAATATGAAAGCAATCGAAACATTTTATATATCTATTAAGCGTTTGATACATGGTGTGTGAATGAAGAGATAAAGAAAGTGAAATACAATGATGAAAAGAGATAGAACAGATACAAACAAGCACCAACGTCTTGGCACCGATTCGGGTGGAGATCTGCTTGCCGTATTGTATGGATCAGATGGATGGATGAGCTTCCCTCTCAGGCTTGCTCAACCGGTAACAGGGTTCTCAGCACAGAGCTTCTCGGTGGGTATTTGACAGAATAGAATCGACCTTGTCTCGTCTTCTTCCCAGATTTCTTCAGTTAAGCACTCAGCTCAGCCTTTTCTCTCAACACTTTAGCAGCAATTAGCCTCGTATCAAGTAGCATATCTTTTCTCTGAAATCTATAGGGTATTTATAGGTGAGGATCTTTGACTCCGGCCTTGTGGTCCCCACTTGTTGTTATGGTAAGCCCAAAGATGGAGGAATAATTATTCCTTCTGTTATGGAATCAGACTGTCAATTCTGCACAACCGTTAGTTGTACACGTGTCTCCATCCTCCGCTTTTGCATTGCTCAGCTGCATCTTTCGATCGTGAGTTCACATGCGGTGTTTGTTTTTATTACCGCATGCGGTTGAAAGACAGCTCTGGATAGACTATCGCATTGCGCCGTCATTGCGTTAATATTCTTTTCATTGTTGATTGACGGGCGCAATGTGACAGAGATGCGTTGATCAGTTTCTCTTGAGCCTTGAGCGCAAGTGTAACTTAGAATTTATACCTTTAAGCATGTGGAAAAATATGCGATACTACTTCTAGATATGCGTTAATTATGGATATTTTTGTAGTATGCCTTGCGTTGTTACAAGTTTCCTTACGTTGGAACCAAGTGTAATTCCACCACAAGTTTCTCGGTGTGATCCGAGGTCAAACACAGGGATTATTTAAGGTTATTGTGGTATGTTCGTGGTATATGCGACCAGGTTTTTCAATCATTAAAGAATGTTTTGTACAAGTATATAAAATTACGGTAAAGTAAAGGAAAGCAGTAAAATACGATAATAAAATAAGTACAGTAAACCTAAGCTAGATAATACAAGATACAGGCTTCATGATACAAGATACTGGGGTCCAGGCTGGCTGTGAAGGTTATGCAAAGAACATGGAATGTGGCGGCAAGTCTTATGTACAAACAGAAAGCGAAAGATAACTAATATAAACAACGCAAGTTTCTTAATTGTGTTGAAGTTATAAGTATGGTTCTACTTTTCTCTTAGCGTACACCTTTTAGTGATCGGTCTCACTCCCATATGTCTGTGGTGAATCAGAGATTAACGTAATAAACGCAAGGTTGCTTTCATGTCTGGAAGTAATACTCGCTTTAGTTAATGCATTCTTCTAACCTTCTCTCCATAGATCAGAATGGCATCTTCACTTCTGCTCTCACATGTGAAGATGTCGTCTAGCATGCTTTAGCTAAACGCAGTTATCTCTTTAACACAAGTTAAGTACTCGTTTAATTCATATTAACTACCAGGGGATTAAGAAGACATCATGGAGAAAGTGATTCACGGAGGAACGGAAGTAGACAGAAAATGGAATATGAAAGCAATTGAAACATTTAATATATCTATTAAGCATTTGATACATGGTGTGTGAATGAAGAGATAAAGAAAGTGAAATACAATGATGAAAAGAGATAGAAAAAATACAAACAAGCGCCAACATCTTGGCACTGATTCGAGTAGAGATTTGCTTGCCGGATTGGATGGATCAGATGGATGGATGAGCTTCCCTCTCAGGCTTGCTTAACCGGTAGTAGGGTTCTCAGCACAGAGCTTCTTGGCGGGTATGAACTGAGACTCACCTCTCGGCCTTGTCTCGTCTTCTTCTCGGATTTCTTCAATTAAGCACCCAGCTCAGCCTTTTCTCTCAACACTTTAGCAGCACTTAGCCCCGTATCTAGTAGCATAAGTTTTTTCTGAAATCTATGGGGTATTTATAGGTGAGGATCTTTGACTCTGGCCTTGTGGTCCCAACTTTTTGTTATGGAAATTTCGAAGATGGACGGATATTATTCCTTCTTTTATGCAATCAGACCATCAATTCTGCACAACCGTTAATTGTACACGTGTCTTAATCCTCCGCTTTTGCGATGCTTAGCTACATCTTTCGATCGTGAGTTCGCATGCGGTGTTTATTTTTATTACCGCATGCAGTTGAAAGTCAGCTCTGGATCGACTATCGCATTGCGCTGTAATTGGGTTAATCGTCTCTTCATTGTTCATTGAAGGGCACAATGTGACAGAGATGCGTTGATCAGTTTCTCTTGAGCCTTGAGTGCAAGCGGTGACTCGGTTTCCTGCAAAACAGAGTAAAATTCTCCTTCCCTTCCATCTTAAAGATGTTAGTGGGTGTAACTGCGATAATTCATAATTATTGTATTTTGAAGCTAATTTTCATACAATTGATGCATATTTATTCTCTTTTGACCACAATATCTAGATAAGGCAGTCTAAATAACTTGTATTTCTACAAGTTACCACACTCCCAAATTTAGATATATGCTTTTCCTCAAGCATATCTTCTACTTAGGCAATCATGCTCAATTCCTATCCTATATTTTTGCGACAATTGGTTGCTCGTAATGTTACACTTAGGCACATTACTTGACATCGCAATTTCCTTCTATTCTTGCTAATTCTTAACAAATCCCTACTTTATTTTTCTATATAACAAATTTCTGCTAAAAAATGCTTTTCTAATTTTTCAAAATAGAATGTTTTTCTCTTCTTGTCAAAACAACTCGATGTATCTATATGCGGTGGTCAAAACGTTTGCGTCATTTATTTAGAGACTGTTGGTCATGGTTACACTCTTCGTTTTGGCTTGTCCCCACAGGTGTCATGCGAACATCCAACTACGGTTGTGTGCCAATTTCAACTTTAACTCATGATATTCAGAGGAGTTGTCTCTTGCATTTATTTTTCTTTTCTTTTTCTATTTCATATTGCGTTGTTCTTGGAAACCCACCTTCATTTTGGCTTGCTTCTATGGGTGTCATACGAACATCTAACTACGAGCAGGCTCCTTTCACAACTAAACTCTTATCAGGTTGGGAACATTTTTAAGGGTTTCCCTTGCACTGACATTGGAGATTTGTATGAATTTTTTTTTAAAAAAAAATTATTATTTTATTATTATTATTTTTTATTTTTTGGAAATGGACGCATTTTTCTTAAATACTGCATATTCTTGATCTCATTTGCTCAGACCTTCCCCACCCCTAAATTTAAAGATGAGCAAGGTCCTCATTGCGTTGTTTGGATAGACTAGACAAACACTTGGAAGAAAATTTTAAAAAGAAGGTTTGAGCAGAACTTTGAAAGATAAAAGGTAAAGTACTGCTAAACTAAGAATTAACTAAGTGTTAGACAGAATTTATGAAGTATGGGAAATGTTTCTAAGTTTAAACATATATTACATCATAGTAACACAATAATGAACACAAAATTAAAAGATTGAGAATATCGCAAATATTGACAAAGGATGATAAAGAAAAAGGCACAGGCAAAAATGGAGTGAATATGTACTCATTGTATTGAATATTAACAAATATACAATTAATTACAAATTAGCGTAATACAAAAATTTGTGCCTGTACAAGAATCAAAGAATTGATTAACTCATAAAAGAATAAATGAATTTAAAAGAATACATAATGGTCGCATAGAAGAGAAAAATATAGGAGGATTATTGCTGACAGGCTGGCGGGTCTGGAGGCGGATTTTGAGGTGGTGCAGGAGGCGCTTCTTCAAAATTTAAGTGTTGTCGGAGATGTAAGGGCACGATCGGACCATGAAGATATGCGATGAGAAAGTTGAAGTACTCTTGATTATGCTCTGCAATCATTCTCTAGTGCATATGGACTTTATAAATGTTGCACTACATGTTGATCAGTGCCTCTCTTGATGTGGCAGCACTGCGTTGAATATCATCAATTCGCTCCATTACCACTTCAAATCTTTGGTTGATGAAGTGTTTTTGTTGAGAGAAAAGTTGTTGTTGTTAGGAGAAGAGGGATCTCATTTCTTCTAACTCAATAGCCATGGAGGTGATGGAGGGTTGTGCCTATGATATCTCGCCAGCATCGTTTTGGGGTTGGGCAGACGTGCCTTCACCCAAATCGTGTGGGTCATCAACTTGCAATGGTGGAATGGTGGGTTGCGGTGATGATGTTGATGGTGAAGGTGGGGTTGCTGGGTAAACAAGTGAGAAGGTTGGGACAAGGAGAATATTGGTAAAATGTTCGTGAAGAAGGGAAAAGGGTTGCGCTGGTGGGCTCGGAGGGCTTGGAGGTCGAATAACTAAGGGAAGAGGGTCCATAGGTACTGGATCTTGCGTTGATGACTCCAGGACCTTCTCTTTTCCCTTGTCTTCTCTTCGTTGTCTCTTGGGCCTTAGTTCTTGTGGCGCATTCAAATCGATCGCAGGCCCTTTTGCTGGCAGTTCGGGGCAATGTGGGGACTCTTTGAGGAGCAGCCTCAAAATTTTGATGTTGATGAGGCCGTGGACTTCTAGCATGGGATTCTAATAAATTCCTATGCCCATAGATAGGCATAGACTTGAAACGATCCACAGGAAGAAGTACTGCCCCCGGATATGCCCCACCAATGCTCTAATCTGACTTGTGATCAACCGTCTTACGTCGATAGGAATGCTACGAGTAACGCAATATGCGGCCATGACCCGATCCCTTGATACCATTCTATCGTGCGTTGTTGGGATCAGTTGCTTCTTGACCAAGTAAACCCAGAGTCGTCCCTCCGGTAGCAAGGCCTTGGACTCCAGAGTGCGGATGCCTTTGAGGGAGACCGACCACTTCGTACCCGGTTGCGTTAATACCCTCAGTGCATCATCCATCTGTTCTTCTGTGGGATCATCAATAATCTTATTCCCTGGTGCATCAGGGTTATCCTTCATCTAATAAATTTCGTTGATGTCCCTTGCGCTGAAGGATACTATGTCACACCCCGCCCCAGACCACCCTCCGCGCCTGGGAAAGGGCGTGACTGACAGCAGTTATCAACCCTTTAGCTGACACTTACTACCTAATAACTCTTGCGGAAATAACTCTGATACCAATGAATAAATTCAACAACCAACTGATTAAGTAGGCCTATCTTATATTACAACAATGTAACATTTATACAACTCAAAGACTTAACAACAAAGTTTACAATAATAACTGTAAAACCCTCCGAAAATGTAACTGTGGCATGTGGCAGACCTTGACCATAGCAACACCCTGGAACTCCTCACTTTCCGCTACCTGGAGAGGGGGGGGGGGGGGGTAAAATATAAAACATGGAAAACATGAGCTATAAAGCCCAGTGAGTGGTGCCTTTAGATAAACAAATAACTTTGTCAACAGAAATATAATTTTGGGAAAGCAATGCGTAGTCAAAAAGAACATTACCACAAGTTCATTAATATTTTCCAGCCCAACTGCTGGACAATCCCCAGCTCGACCACTGGTTAAAACAACTAACCCCAGCTTGACCGCTGGTTATCACATAATATAAACATCCCTAGTACTTTCACACGTATACTAAGACAACAACAATTCCTGTAGAAACTTTCCCTGTACCCTATTATCCCACCAATGTGCACATCGACTATTTTCCCGCTAGCTATGCTTAGGTAACTTGACTATATTTCCCGTCGGTCATCACCGACTATAATTTCCCGCTGATCGAAGCCAACTATATTTTCCCGCCAAGTACCTTTTCAAGCATGCTAACTATATATCCTGGGTACAATTTCAGTTTCCAACACAAACATAGAAGCAATATCTTAACAAGCATAGTAATCAAATAAACACATATCCCTAATTTAACATTATCCCCTATATATATTTACCTATATATAGAATTCACATCCACAATACAACACACAATAACCACTCACCTTGGTTGGTTAGGAACTTTCCTTTCCGAAGTTCCTTAGGTTTCCTTGGTTTCCCTTTTGAATCCTTAATTCCAGATTCAAATATCAGCTTAGATTACTCATAGTTCCAGACCTTATTTTAAGATACTTTCTTCTGCAAACATGTTCTCAACTATCTCAGGAAGCTTACCATAAAATCTTAGCTCATAAATTCTCGTGATTTGTCCGGAATCATAAAAAAACTAAGACTGACCTAGCTTACCCGATAGCTCGACTCTTCTGTCTTTTCTTCATTCTCCAGCCCAATTCCTTGGAGCTTCTTCTCCGGAGGCCCCACCATGAAAACTAAACTCTTTTAGCTTTCATATGGATTTGAAATCACATCAAACTCACGAGTATTCTGGGAGAACTCCTTGTTCCAATTTGATGCTACTTTCCAGACTTCACTGTCCAATGCGTCCTCTTTGAACTTCTATGTCCAACGCATGGATTTTGCTCTAACGCAAGGTTTCCTCAACTTTCCCACTCTTCTTAAATGTATTTTGATTTGTGATCTGAAGAATGAAGTCTTTAGTCCTATTTATAGGCGTCCAAGATTGCTCCATGGCCGACACCTTCTACTTGGCCGCATGACCAAGTGTCGCTTCCTTACACCATCAACGCAATCTTTGCATCAGCACAACCCAATGTATCTTCTTCTCCTTTCACCAACGCATGGCCCTTAACTTTGTATGTCTTCTTATGCTGCCACCTCTTTTACTTAAGGCTTAAGAATTCTTCCCAACAAGCCACATGTCCGGATGACATCCTCCATGAGTTCATCCTTCATATGCGTCCACAAACTCTTGGATGTTCAACGTATCACTTCCATTTTCATTCCTTCAGCCGCATACCATCACTAACAACCCTTCCAATGTATCAACACAACTTCTTCCAATACTTAGTCCCTTCCAATGTATCAACACTTCTTCCAACGCATTGGTCCCTTCCAACGCATCAACACAACTTCTTCCAACGTATTGGTCCCTTCCAACGCATCAACACAACTTCTTCCAATGTATTGGTCCCTTCCAATGCATCAACACAACTTCTTCCAACGCATTGGTCCCTTCTAATGCATCAACACAACTTCTATACTTAGCCAAATTTCAAAATTTTCCTTTTTCCCAAGTACTCTTTCTAAGATCTTGTGGCCAATGCATAGTAATGCCTAGTCCAACACTTAGTCAATTTTCAGAATTTAAGCTTAACTCAAAGCTACTCAAGGAAAATCTATTCAACACTTAGAAATTTCCTTCTCTTCAACATAGAATTTAATTTTCTCCTAGTTAATCCCTTAATCACCTGCTTAAGTAGGGAAAATGGAAATCCGGGTTTCACATACTGTTTCTCCTTTAAAGGTCACTGCATCCCTGTTTCCATGAAGATGCCCATGGTAGAAGTTTTGCACTACCTGAGGCACGATGATGGATGAGCACTGGCAGAACGTGTCCCACACATGTTCCAAAATTACGCTCGTGATAAGGTCAGGTAGTGGATTCGGCACAGGAAAGAAGCCCATTTCGATCAACATATCATCATTCTCCTTTTTCCTTGATGAACGCTTCCTGGCTGGTGCGGGTTCTCTGCTTTCTGCGATCGCCTTGCCTTTTGCCATCAAAGGCGGGCTGCTTGTCTTTCTTTCTTTTCGCGTTCCTTGCATTGTTCTTCTTTCTCGTGCTCTACGAGTTCTTTTCCCTTCTTCTTGTATAAGCGCCACTTATTGGCTTCGCGCTTTTTCCTTTTCTCTTCCTCCAATAATCTGTCATTTTCTTCTTTCTTCCTTCTCCCTTCTTCTTCTTCTTCCCTTTCTTCTCTAAAAAATTCTTCTTCAAATTGCTCAGAGGCCAGCAACAGATGTTGTTCCTCCTCGCGCTTCTGTATCCCTTCAAGTCTCACAAGCTCATTGTTGCTTCACATTTCTTCAAACTCCAATCTTCTTCTTTTATTCCCCTCTGCAATGATGAGCTTGCCCCTCTCCATCTTTTCTTGCTTCTCCTCCTCTTCTTTTCTTTTTCTCTCTTTCTCTTCCAATGCCAACATTAATCTCTAAGGGTCAATAGTGGACCCTTGCGACACATTCTCCCTGCGACGCCACATTAG
Source organism: Benincasa hispida (assembly GCF_027475165.1). Taxonomy (NCBI): domain Eukaryota; kingdom Viridiplantae; phylum Streptophyta; class Magnoliopsida; order Cucurbitales; family Cucurbitaceae; genus Benincasa; species Benincasa hispida. Next base: position 102,047 of record NC_143478.1, on the reverse strand, counting down.
GGGGGTTTCCTCTGTTTCTTCTCCTTCATCGGTCGCAACCATTTACGTTGTTTCGGGTTGCACCGGTTCCATCAACTATGCCTTTTCCCCCTTATCCTCCCTTACGGAGGTTAATTCTCCATCTATCTCTGGGCTCGCAGCCCTTTGTCTTGCTTCCGCTTCTTTTCTCAGGCGCCTCTTTTCACGCTGGCGCATTTTCTTTTCTTCTTTCTCCTACTTCTTTCTTTCCTTTCTGGCCTTCTCATCTTCATCATCATTCTTTTTCTCTTTATTCTTCTTTTTTTTGCGATGATGGGAAGATTCAGCCTCCCCAGCCTTCTTTCCCTTGTTCTTCTTCTTCTTTTTCTCTTTAGCAACTTCTGGTTACGCCTCTCCTGCAACCTCCTCCAACGCAACTTCAGAGGCTTGTAATGCAACTTCAGCCTTCTTGGCCTCCTCCATCGCAATCTCTTCTTCTTCTCTTCTTGGAGGTCCGTCATAGGCTTCTGCGTTGGCAATCTCCTCAAGAATCTATGGGGCCAGAACACCTTTTCCCGTTTCTTCTTTAGTCGCCACTGCCTCTGCCACCACTACTCTATCCGCTACCACCACCGTCTCCTCCTCCGTAGGCAGTGGTTGATTTACAACCCTAGCCTCAGGCAGTCCACCTCCTAGCTCCAAGGTACTCAGAATATTGCCAAACACATTCGTATCGTCACGTCTCTTCCTTTCACTCTCAGTCGAGACGGCAGGTGTTCGAACAGAATGCTCCCAGTGTTTTCTTCTCTTTTGAACAGAGAAGGCCTAACGGCCAGAGGGTTTCTCCGGGCTCTCATGGCAAGTCTGGGGACAGTGTGGGCTTGGGCGGCAAGTCTGCGACTGGCAGCCAAAAATGCTGCCTCTCACATGGCTACTTGGTCAGGGGTGTTTGGTGAAGCAGATTGGTTGGGAGTTTGATCAACCATGGATACGAACTTAAGAGGACTGGTAACATGCTGGAATGCTTGGGAAGAAGAAAGGTCTAGATGCAAGGCGCTAGGGTTTCTGATTTGCAAAATGAGGTAAAGTTTCACAACAAGGGAAGGGGCTCTATTTATAGGTTGGGCCACAGCGGTCCCAATGCGATTTTTGCGGTGACAGGCCTCGAGTAGCTTAAAAGACGCGTTGTTCCACATCCCTCATTTATGGAATTTTAGATAAAGCTATCTTTTCATCTACCGGATCATAATTGCTTGGGAATACGAAACGATTGGACTTCACCCAAATTACAAAAGGAATTTTCTTTAATATTTAATTCAAATGGACGCAAGATAAAGATTAAGCATTGTGCTCACCAACGCAAATGCATTTTTGCTGAGGATGGGCAACAACGCATATATCTCCGCAACACACCCCTTTACTAAACGGATTTCTGGAAGATACCTCAACATAGTGCATTTAGCTAAGAACGGGCAAAGGACATATACGAGCGCAACACACCCCTCAACTCAATATAGTTGAGTTAGATGAACGCAAAGCATCTCTTATTAGTTTGAGATGCGTCCATTATCGCCTTGCATACTTGTTGTTAATCGTTTCATTATTTTTATTTTATTTTTATTATTTTTTTCATCAATGCAAGTTGTTATGACTTGCGACAATAAATTTTCTCTTTATTACTCAATCATTCACCATTTAAAGCTCAACGCATTAATTACATAAAAACACAAAGAATTAAAGATGAGACAGCATTAAATGCAAAGAAATAAATGAGGATATAAATTCATGAAGTCAAGAATGAATTAAATGCAGAATCAAAGACAAAATTCAAAATTCAAATAGACAGAAATTTAAGAAAGCATTAAACATAGTATTGAGATATGGACTGAAAATTGCATTGTCATGAGTGATCGCAATCCATTTCTCCGCAGGCGATCAAACTTGCCTGCCCAATGTCCGAAGGACATTGCTCCTTTCCTGTAGATCCTGAGGCTTCTGAATTGCTGGGCAACGTTTCCGGTGCTCGACTTCTCAGCTTAGAGGCCAGTTGGCCCACTTGGATCTCCAGACTCCTTATTGAAGACACCTGCACTTGCATCACTGCATCGTTTTTATCCATGTATTGCTTCAACAGTGTCTCCAATGAGCTTCCCGAGGTGTTTGATGATGATGACTGCTGGTTGTATGGTTGCCTTGGTTGCCCTTGATTGTGGTGTAAAGGAGGATTCCCTCTACTGCCCCCTTGATGGTTAACTGGCCCCCCTTGGTTGGGATTGCCTCCCCAACCGAAGTTAGGATGGCTCCTCCAGCCCGGATTATAGGTGTTGCTGAAGGGGTTGTTCTGGATGGCGCATACTTGCTGAAGAGTCAATAGGTACATGTCAGCTCCATGAGCCCCTCCACAATTAATGTAACTAATTGTGGCCACTTAAGCCGGTACAGCAGGTTGTGCTGATTGTTAAGCAATGGCTCCTTGGTTAATCGCCATAGACTGAAGGATCGAGGTCTTCGCAGCCATCTGAGCGGCCAACGTGGACATTGTCTCCACAGGGACAATGGCTGTTTCATTTTTACTTCTCTTGGCGACTCGGCCTCTATATCCATCGTCGATCCAGTCATCCATATTCCGAAAGATGCGGTCGAGGATGACTTTAGCCTCTGTGTATGTTTTGTCCATAAAACCTCCTGCCGCGGAGGCAACAGCAACAGCCTGTGTTGCTCGGTTCAGGCCGTTATAAAAAGTTTCCATCAAGACGCAATTAGAGATCCCAATATGCAGGCAGTTTTTCACCAGTCTCCTAAATCGCACCCAGGCAGTGCTTAGGGTCTCATTCTCCATCTGCTCGAAGTTCAACATATCCTTTCACCGCCTTGCATTGACGGCAGGTGCAAAGAACTTCTTCATAAACCGCTCCACCAATTGGTCCCATGAAGTGATCTCATTTGGCTCCAGTGAGTGAGCCTACCTCTTAGCCTCATCCCTCAAGGTGTAACGAAACAAATATAGTCTAATACTCTCTGGGGTTATGCTAGGTAAGGAAAATTTGCCGCACATTTAGACAAAGCTGGTCAAATGGGTGTGTGGGTCTTCACCTTGCAGACCCCCGATAATAAAATAAGTACAATAAACCTAAGCTAGATGATACAAGATACAGGCTTCATGATACAAGATGCTGGGGTCCAGGCTGGCTGTGAAGGTTATGCAAAGAACATGGAATGCGGCGACAAGTTTTATGTACAAACAGAAAGCGAAAGATAACTAATATAAAAAGCGCAAGTTTCTTAATTGCGTTGAAGTTATAAGTACGGTTCTACTTTTTTCTTAGCGTACACCTTTCAGTGATCGGTCGCGCTCCCACATGTCTGTGATGAATCAGAGATGAACGTAATGAATGCAAGGCTGCTTCCATGTCTAGAAGTACTACTTGCTTTAGTTAACGCATTCTTCTAACCTTCTCTCGATAGATCAGAATGGAGTCTTCACTTCTGCTCTCACAGGTGAAGATGCCGTCTAGCATTCTTTAGCTAAACGCAGTTATCTCTTTAACACAAGTTGAGTACTCGTTTAATTCATATTAACTACCAGAGGATTAAGAAGACATCATGGAGAAAGTGATTCACGGAGGAACGGAAATAGACAAAAAATGGAATATGAAAGCAATCGAAACATTTAATATATATATTAAGCGTTTGATACATGGTGTGTGAACGAAGAGATAAAGAAAGTGAAATACAATGATGAAAAGAGATAGAACAGATACAAACAAGCGGCAATGTCTTGGCACCGATTCGAGTGGAGATCTACTTGTCGGATTGGATGGATCAGAGGGATGGATGAGCTTCCCTCTCAGGCTTACTCAACCGATAGCAGGGTGGTTCTCAGCATAGAGCTTCTTGACGGGTATTGGCAGAATAGAATTGAGACTCACCTCTCAGGCTTGTCTCGTCTTCTTCCCGGATTTCTTCAGTTAAGCACTCAGATCAGCCTTTTCTCACAACACTTTTGCAGCAATTAGCCCCGTATCTAGTAGTATATCTTTTCTCTGAAATCTATGGGGTATTTATAGGTGAGGATATTTGACTCCGGTCTTGTGGTCCCCACTTGTTGTTATGGAAATTCCGAAGATGGAGGGATATTATTCCTTCCATCTTAAAGATGTTAGTGGGTGTAACTGCGATAATTCATAATTATTGTATTTCGAAGCTAATTTTCATACAATTGACGCATATTTATTCTCTTTTGACCGTAATATCTAGATAAGGCGGTCTAAATAACTTGTATTTCTACACTATGTATCAAACACTTAATAGATATATAATGCTCTTTTCAATATAATGCTTTAATGATGTCTCCAGAGACGAGATACTACAAGGGGTATCATATGCGAACAGTTGGTCACAGTAAGGCGTACCTTGAGAATTACTAGGGTTACAGTTCGGATTAGTGAAAACCAGAGGGTTGCCTCGATCATTTTGATAACTAAATTGATAGTAACCAGGGCCCTTCTGATTGAGATTCTCATTCAAACCAAAAACTGGGTGACCCCCCCAACCAGGGTTGTAGTTGTTGCCTAGTACTTCATCATACATAGCATATACGGGTTGTTGATTCCATGGGCAGACGTCTACTGGATGTACCTCTTTCCATTGAGTGCAATCCATAGCGGCCGTATGAGTCACCGCATTAACTTGCGCTGTTCCTTGGGAAAGAGTTCTCTGCTAATTAGCCACCGTCTGGAGGAGCGATGTCATTATGGTTATTTGCTCGACCAATGTGCTCATTGTTTCCGTTGGCACATCGGCCCTTTCTACTTTTTCTGGCTCCAGACATCTTACCTCAAGCCTAGTATCAATCCATTCATCAAAATGTCGCGATATGCGATCCAATATGTTCTTTGCTTCCGTATATGACTTATTCATTAATCCTCCCTCTGCGGAGGAGTCGGCAACTGCTTGCGTTGATGGTTCCAGGACATTGTAAAAGGTTTCCATCAAAATACTATCAGGAATCCCGATATGTGGACAGTTCTTTACTAACTGCCGGAATCGCACCCAAGCAGTGCTTAGGGTTTCATAACCCTTTTGCTCGAAATTCAAAACCTCCCTCCGCCTCTTTATGTTCACAGACGGAGGGAAGAATCTGTTCATGAACCTATCAATCAACTGCTCCCATCCATGAATTTGACCTGGCTCTAATGCTTGAGCCCATCTCTTTGCTTCATCCCACAATGTGTATGGGAATAGATACAGTTTAAGACTTTCTTGAGTTACACCAGGCATGGAGAATGCACTACACATGTCTGCAAAATTAGTCAAATGTGTATGTGGGTCTTCTCCCTGTAATCCTCCGAATTGTCCCACATTCTGAATCATTTGAAGCATGATAGGTTTTATTTCAAAGCTTGCATTCCCCTCAACTACTGGTCTTGAAATCCCTGGTGAAAAATTATAGAAATCTGGCACTGCATATTCCCTCATAGGGATGTTCTGGTCAGCAGCAAGAAAAACAGGATCTTGCACTGGCAAATCTCCCCTCTGGTTTCCAGTAGGTGCCATATTCTCATCAGCCATATTTCTTCACCAATTAATTCAGCCCTAATGAACTCTACGCGAAGAATACACTTGATCTCTAGGTCTATTTAGAGTTACCAGATCACCTCAGCACCCCTAAGTCGTCAGGTTGCTCTCCGCGTTGAACAGTCAGTACAAAGAGATCTGTCCTGCATATAACATGAAAATATTCAACATTAATCGTTAACCGTTCCCCGGAAACGGTGCCATAAACTTGTAACGGCATTGGATTGATCATATAAATTGCTCACGATGATGCGATACTACTTCTGGTTATGCGTTAATTATGGATGTTCATGTAGTATGCCATGCGTTGTCACAAGTTTCCTTCCGATGGAACCAAGTGTAATTCCACCACAAGTTTCTTGGTGTGATCGAGGTCGAACACGAGGAATGGTTTAGGTTATTGTGGTGTGTACATGATACATGCGACCAGGTTTTCAATCTTTAAAAGTATGTTTATACAAGTATATAAATTGCAATAAAATAAAGGAAAGCAGTAAAGATGCGATAAAAACACAAAATTACAGTAAATCTAAGCTAGATGATACAAGATACATATTTCATGTATAAGATGCTGGGATTAAGGCTGGCTGTGAAAGTTATGCAAAGACATGGGATGCGGCGACAAGTCTTATGAATAGAATAGAAAGAGAAAGACAAATAATACAAACAACACAAGTTCTTAATTGGATTGAAGGTACAAATATTGTTCCGCTCTTCTCTTTGCGTACACCTCTCAGTGATCGGTCGTGCTCCCACATGTCTATGGTGAAATAGAGACTAATGTAATGAACGCAAGGTTGCTTCCATGTCTGGAAGTACTACTCGCTTTAGTTAACGCATTCTTCTGACCTTCTCTCGATAGATCAGAATGACACCTTCACTTCTGCTCTCACAGGTGAAGATGTCGTCTAGCATGCTTTAGCTAAACGTATTTTATATCTTTAATACAGATTAAGCTCTTAGTGATTCATATTGCTCATCAGGGGATTAAGAAGATATCATGGAGAAAGTGATTGATGGGTAAACAGAAATAGACAGAAAATGGTAAATGGAATCTATCGAAACATTTAATATTTCTATTAAGCGCTTGATACATGGTGTGTGAATGAAGAGATAAAGAAACCATGAAATACACAATGAAAGAGAGATAGAACAGATACAAACAAGTGCCAATGTCTTGGCACAGATTTAATGGAGATTTGCTTGCCGGATAGGATGGATTTGATGGTAGGAAAAGCTTCCCTCTCAGGTTTGCTCTACCGGTAGCAGGGATCTTTGCACAGAGCTTCCGATCGGGTGTATGGCAGGTTGGATTTGAGATTCACCTCTCGACCTTATCTTGTCTCCTTCCCAGATTTCTTCTCTTAAGCACTCAGCTCAGCCTTTTCTCTATAATCTAGCAGCACTTAGCCCCGTATCAAGTAGCATCCCTTTTTTCTAAAATCAATGGGGTATTTATAGGTGTAGATCTTTGACTCTGGCCTTGTGGTCCCCACTCATGGTTATGGTAATTTTGAAGATGGAGGGATATTATTCCTTCTGTTATGCAATCAGACCGTCAATTTTGTACAACCGTTAGTTATATACGTGTCTCAATCCTCCGCTCTTGCATTGCTCAACTGCATCTTTCTATCATAGGTTCGCATGCGGTGGTTGCTTTTATTACTGCATGCAGTTGAAGCACAGCTCTTGGATCGACTGTCGCATTGCGTCATCATTGCTGTAATCGTCTCTTCATTGTTGTTTGACGGGCGCAATGTGACAGAGATGTGTTGATTAGTCTCTCGTGAGTCTTGAGCGCAAGCGGTGACTTGGTCTCCTGCAAAATAGAGTAAAGTTCGCTTCCATCCTTTTGGTGTTAGTGGGTGTAATCGCAAACATTTATAATTATTGCAATACTAGGCTAATTTTCATACAATTGGTGCATAATTACAAACTTTTGGCCACAATATCTAGATAAGGTGGCATAAATAACTTGTATTTCTACAAGTTATCAATTACAGAGTCCAAATGGCATGCAACGAAATGCGAATGTGCCAAAGGGGCATGTAAAAGTTGTCTTATCTTGGTCCTCCGGCGCGATTGCTACTTGGTTGTACCCTAAATAGCCATCAAGAAAATAGAAGAATTCATTCCCCGTGAGTCTGTCTAACATCTGATCAATGAACGGGAGTGGGAAATGGTCCTTTTTAATGGCCAAATTCAGCTTGCGATAATCCATACAAATTCTCCATCCCATAGTCGTTCTTGTGGAAATTAATTCATTCTTGTCATTAGTGATGACTGTCATCCCCCCTTTCTTCGGAACACACTGCACCAGGCTCACCTAGCTACTATCAGATATCGGGTAGATGACACCTACGTCCAACCACTTCACTATTTCCTTCTTCACGACCTCCCTCATGGCAGGGCTCAAGCGATGTTGCCTTTCTACTGATCCAGTCTTTCCTTCTTCCAGACGAATCTTATGCATACAATATGAAGGACTGATTCCTTGAATGTCTGCCAAGGTCCATCCTAAGGCCTTTACATTACTCTTTAGGATCTGTATGAGCGCATCTTCTTTTTCCTTACTCAGCGATGCGGAAATGATAACCGGTAACGTGTCGTTACTTTCTAAGTAAGCATACTTAAGGTGCTTGGGCAACGACTTTAACTCTAGCACAGATGGTTCTTCCAGAGATGGCTTAATGCACTGTGAAGTTCGTTCAAACAACTTGTGTGGTTCAAAGTTTGCTTCCACATAAATTGCAACGCAGTCCTCCTCCAATATTGCGCCGATTTCAAAACTTTCTTCCTCCAGCTCCTTTAGGGGCTCGTGCCACGGTTCTTCCCGCAGTTCTTCAATATACTGGCAATTTTTCAGATCATTTGGGTACTTCAATGCATTGAAAACGTTGAACTTTACTTCCTGATCGTCGACCTTGATGGCCAGTTCTCCTCTTTGCACATCGATCACTACTCGCCCTATTGCTAGGAATGGGCGACCCAAGATGATAGGCACTTCCCTGTCAGCTTCGTAATCCAATATAATAAAGTCCGTCGGGAAGATAAACTTGTCCACTTGCACGAGTACATCCTCTATCTTGCCCTCAGGATGCATTATTGATCTATCGGCCAACTATAATGTGATCGTCGTTGGTCTTACGTTGTCGATATCCAGCTTTTTAAAGATCGATAAGGGCATTAAATTTATGCTCGCCCCTAAATCGCACAGCGCGTTCCCGACCTTTTTCCCCTTATTGTGCAGGGCAATGTGAAACTCCCAGGATCCTTCATTTTAGTGGGGATATTGTTCTGAAATAGTGCTTTGTATTCATACGTTAACGCAACTGTTTCATTTTCCCCAATCTTTCTTTTATTGGCAAGGATATCCTTGAGAAATTTTACATAACTCGGCATTTGCTCAAGTGCTTCTATTAAGGGAATGTTAATGTGTAGCTATCGAAGAACGTCCAAAAACCTCTGAACTTGTTTGCTATCATCCTTCTTCTTCAGCCTAGACAGAAAAGGTGGAGGATCCCACCTTTCTTCTTGTTTAGTTGGCTGTTAATGTGTAGCTGGATGTTGCGTCGATTGAGAATTCAATTCTTGAGGAGCTTCACCTTTTGTAGGTGAACTTGAGTCTGAACTGGTACTTTTTCCACTTTTAGTTGATTGGTCATCATCAACCGTTAGATCTACTGGTGTCGTTGTCGCATCTGGTACTGATGGCATAGGGGTTGTTGTTTTGCCACTTCTCAATGTCACCGCATAGTCTCTCATTGGAACGTTGCGGTCAATAGCTAGAAATATGGAATCTTGCTCTGGCCTATTTTCCCTTTGATTCCCTGCAGAAGCTTTGTTATTATTAGTCATACTCCTTCACCACTTGATTCGGCCCTGATGTGCTTATGCGCGAATAATACACTTGATCTCTGGGTCCACTTAGAATCTCTGGATCCCTCCAACATTCCTAAGCCATCAGACTACTCTTCGCGTTGAACAGCCAGTACAAAGAGATCTGTCCTGCAAAATACCACAAACATGCTCAAACAATAAACTATTAACCAATCACCTCCATGGCTGCTGAGTTAGCAGAAATGAGATCCCTCTTCTCCCAACAACAACAACTTTTCTCTCAACAACAACACTTCTTCAACCAAAGATTTGAAGTGGTAATGGAGTAGATTGATGATATTCAACGCAGTGCTGCCACATAAAGAGAGGCACTGATCAACATGCAGTGCAACATTTATAAAGTCCATATGCACCAAAGACTGATTCCGGAGCATAATCAAGAGTACTTCAACTTTCTTACCACATATCTTCAAGGTCTGATGGTGCCCCTAAATCCCCGGCAACGACGCCATAAACTTGATGCACGCTAGAGATATAGAGTCATAGAATGATGATGCAATGCGATGTACAAGCTCATGTCCCCGTTACCAGTTCCCCGTCAACGACACCATAAACCTTATGCACGCTAGAGATATAGAGTCATAGAATGATGATGCAATGCGATGTACAAGCTCATGTCCCCGTTACCAGTTCCTCGGCAACGGTGCCATAAACTTATTGACATTGGAATTTATGCTAAAAGATATGCTATCCTATGCGCGAAATGATGCGATACTACTTCTAGTTATGTGTTAATTATGAATGTTCTTGTAGTATGCCTTGCATTGTCACAAGTTTCCTTACGTTGGAACCAAGTGTAATTCCACCGCAAGTTTCTCAGTTTGATCTGAGGTCGAACACAGGGACTGTTTGAGGTTTTTGTGGTATTTCATGATATATGCGACAAGGTTTTTCAATCTTTAAAGAGTGTTTTGTACAAGTATATAAAATTGCGATAAAGTAAAGGAAAGCAGTAAAAATGCGATAATAAAATAAGTACAGTAAACCTAAGCTAGATGATACAGGATATAGGCTTCATGATACAAGATGCTGGGGTCTAGGCTGGCTGTGAATGTTATGCAAAGAACATGGAATGCGGTGGCAAGTCTTATGTATAAAAAGAAAGAGGAAGATAACTAATATAAACAGCGCAAGTTTCTTAATTGTGTTGAAGTTATAAGTACGGTTCCGCTTTTCTCTTGGCGTACACCTTTCAATGATCGACCACGCTCCCACATGTCTATGGTGAAACAGAGACGAATGTAATGAACGCAAGGTTGCTTCCATGTCTCAAAGTACTACTCGCTTTAGTTAACGCATTCTTTTAACCTTCTCTCGATAAATCAGAATGGCATCTTCACTTCTGCTCTCACAGGTGAAGATGCCGTCTAGCATGCCTTAGCTAAACGCAGTTATCTCTTTACACAAATTAAGTACTCATTTAATTCATATTAACTACCAGGGGATTAAGAAGACATCATGGAGAAAGTGATTAACGGAGGAACAGAAGTAGACAGAAAATGGAATATGAAAGCAATCGAAACATTTAAAATATCTGTTAAGCATTTGATACATGGTGTGTGAATGAAGAGATAAAGAAAGTGAAATACAATGATGTAAAGAGATAGAATAGATATAAACAAGCGCCAATGTTTTGGCACCGATTCGGGTGGAGATCTACTTGCCGGATTGAATGGATCAGATGGATGGATGAGCTTCCCTCTCAGGCTTTCTCAAGCGATAGCAGGGTTCTCAGCACAGAGCTTCTCGGTGGGTATTTGACAGAATAGAACTGAGACTCACCTCTCGGCCTTGTCTCGTCTTCTTCCCGGATTTCTTCAGTTAAGCACTCAGCTCAGCCTTTTCTCTCAACACTTTAGCAGCAATTAGCCTCGTATCCAGTAGCATATCTTTTTCTCTGAAATCTATGAGGTATTTATAGGAGAGGATCTTTGACTCCGGCCTTGTTGTCCCCACTTGTTGTTATGGTAATCCCAAATATGGAGGAGTAATTATTCCTTCTATTATGCAATCAGACCATCAATTCTGCACAACCATTAGTTGTACACGTGTCTCCATCCTCCGCTTTTGCGTTGCTCAACTGCATCTTTCAATCGTGAGTTCGCATGCGATGTTTGTTTTCATTACCGCAAGCGGTTGAAAGTTAGCTCTGGATCGACTGTCACATTGCGCCATCATTGCATTAATCGTCTTTTCATTGTTGATTGACGGGCGCAATGTGACAGAGATGCGTTGATCAATTTCTCTTGAGCCTTGAGTGCAAGCGGTGACTTGGTTTCCTGCAAAACAGAGTAGAAATCTCCTTTTCTTCCATCTTAATGATGTTAGTGGGTGTAATTGCGATAATTCATAATTATTGTATTTTAAAGCTAATTTTCATACAATTGACGCATATTTATTCTCTTTTGGCCGCAATATCTAGATAAGGCGGTATAAATAACTTGTATTTCTATAAGTTATCAGCCGTCTGGCTTAGGAAGTTCTTGACTGACCTGGAAGTTGTTCCAGATATGTCTAGGCCTATTACCCTCTATTGTGATAATAGTGGGGTAGTGGCAAACTCCAAGGAGCCAAGGAGTCATCGGCGCGGTAAACACATAGAGTGGAAGTATCATTTGATCCACGAGATAGTGTATCGAGGGGACGTGATCGTCACACAAATCGCTTCGGAGCATAATATTGCTGACCCATTTACGAAGGCTCTCACGGCTACAGTGTTTGAGGGTCACCTACGGAGCATGGGTCTACAGGATAGCCCACGGCTGAACTAGGGCAAGTGGGAGATTTTATTGTACTGGGCTTTTATGTGCCCTAGTTTATTGTTTTGTACTCTATTTTTTTGTACACCCCCTTCCCTTTAGGACAAGTGGGAGATTGTTGAGGTTGATTCCCTAAAGTCTCGTGTCCTGTAGTTTGTAAACAGTATATACGAACACCTGTGATTGTTAATATATGATATTTACTTCACACCTTGTTATTTTGCTTGGTTATTTGTTTTATTTGTTTTACCACAAACCAATAAACATAAAATCCCTAGTTATCTGTATGTGACTCAAGCATGTATGTGGTGACATACAAGTGGACCATGTCTTGAGTGATAACCAAAATGGTCTGTAGTATATGGATATAGGAGGGAAACCTTATCCTGGCAATGCTATGAACGCGGCTCGCTTTGTAGAATAGTCACAAGTGTTGTGACTTACCACAGATGGTCTGATCCTGATCATTCGTGTTGGGGACATGTGTGCGGGGGCGTCCTATACAAATAGTTTATATAATACCTGACCACGAAGTGTTAATGTTTCGTTATATAACACCGTTCATGACAGAGACTTCACTTCACTAGGATGACTAATAACTTGTAGAAATACAAGTTATTTATACCGTTTTATTTAGATTATGCAGCAAAAAGAAGGAAAAGTTACGTCGACCGTATAGAAATTGGTTTAGAAATGTGAAAATTGCAAAGTGTCGTAAGCACATCCGTTAACCCCATTGCGATGGAAAAATGGAATGTCCAAGTCTTTGTTTTGCAGGAAACAGGTCACCGCATGCGACAATCGCTCGAGGACAAAAAGAACAATGCATTCGCATTGCATCCGGTGGTCAATCGAGAACAAAAATGAACAACACAATTACAGTGCATGCGATGATCGATCATGGACGCAAACAATCAACGCATTTGTACCACATGCGAAAATCGACAAAAAGATCAAAGCAATTACACCGCATGCAGCGATCAATCGTAGATGTAAAGAGCGACACATTCGCAAGGACTTCTGAAATTGTACAGCTTTTCTGTTATAGGATTCTGACAAATTAAATGTGAAGTAGAGCGGATGTTTCCACCAAGTCATGGCAGAAAAAATCAGCTTTTCAGAGTGGGGCCACTGATAAAGAAGGTACCAAGGTCTATAAATAGCTACATCAAATTCAAAGAAAAGAGGTTGGTCTAAAGAGACAACTTAGAGAAAATCCGGGGAGAAAGACGAGACAAGATCGAAAGGTAAGTCTATGAAGCAAGCAATTATTTCCATTTCCCGAAGAAGAAGCTCTGTGCAAAGATCACTTCTACCTAGAAAACAAGCCTGAGAGGGAAGTTTTCCACAACATTCCTACCATACGCCGGCAAGAAAATTGTCTCCGATCGGGATCTGTGTCAAGACATTGACACGCTTTCCATATTTGTTCTCGTTCTCTATTCATCTACTGTGTTCATCTCTAATCTTTCATTCACTATCTATAACAAATGCTTATCTTTAGATTTTAATATCATTATCGTATTCATCATCATCTCTCTGTTCTTTACCATACATTCATCATCCATTTTCTTCATCATGTGTAACTAATCCCCAGGGTAAGAGGAAGGATTAAGCGAGTAAGTTAATCTTTGTTGAAGAAATCGGCTGAGTTTAGTTAAAGCATGCTCGATGGCATCTTCACCTGTGAAAGCAGAAGTGAAGATGTTATTCTGCCTCTCGAAAGAAGGTTGGAAGAATGCATTAACTAAAGCGAGAAGTATTTCCAGACACCACATTCATCCCTGTTTCACCATAGACATATGGGAACGTGGCTGATCACTGAAAGGTGTAAGCCAAAGGAAAGCGAAACCTTAGTTGCGTCCTCAACAAGATTAACAAACTTGCGATGCCCTTTCCCTTGACTCGTTCTCTTTCTGACTCATTTCACAAGACTTGCCATAGCATTCATCAGATACTTTTGCACATCTTCACGGCCAGTTCTCACTTTGTATATTTATTTGTTTATTCATTTACTTTATTGCCGCAACTTTCACTGCAATTTATTTTATTATCGAACTTTATTTATCATCGCATTCTATTCCTTATCGCAATTTATTCTTTACCGCATTTTACTTTTCTCAAATCAATTCATTATTCTTTTTGTTCACGGTCGCATATACCACATCAGTATCACATTAATCACCACAATCCCCATGTTTGATCTCAGATCACTCTGAGAAACTTGCGTTGGAATTATACTTGGTTCCAGCGTAAGAAAACTTGTGACACGCGCACACTACACGAACACATACTACGAACGCATATCATTATCATCGCATACAGTTAGAACGTAGTATCGCATATTATTATTGTCGCAAAGGCATAGCACGTCGTCAAAGACCTAACACGTTTTTTACTACAAGACAATGAATCATCAAATTCTCTCATCTTTACAATGACCATAGGTAACATGACCTCAATCCTGAGTGAGTTAGGAACTCTTGCCATTGAGGGTGGTCCTTTTATTTGTATGGGTGTGATGGCCAAGTCGCCGATTCAAATCTACCATTTTGGGGATTCGTCTGATTTGGCAACTGGGAACTCAATTACACAAGATGGAATTCACTCCTTCCTCGAGGCAAGGGTAAGCAAATAGATGGCTCCTTTAAGGGCTGATTCAGAGGCTTGAACGATGTGGCGCCACACACCTTCTCTTGGCCCGAGATGTGTTCACACATAGTTGGACTATGTTGTATTGTTCATTAGAGGAATCAGTGGTAATTAAGGAGTGAGATGTAACTACAGGGCCAAAACGGTAAATTGGCCCAGTTGTACTTACGAGCATCTGTGAAAGGTCATCGTACTCATGATTGGTTATATTTAATGGACACAGAAATATATCTATGGTAAGAAGAGTTCAGCTGTTGGTCTTTAGTGGAATCACTAACAATTAACAGATGGTGAATCTCGTGGCTAAAGAGTTTAGTCAGCTATTCACGTACCGTTGGAGCTTCGAGCCACAGGTCCATAGGTCACCTGGGTAGCTTGGATAAAGTCGAGAATCAGTGTTTGGGTTAATTTGAAATGTTCAAATTGACAAGAGAAAGTTCAATTATATATGATATAATGGGATTGGTTAATTATATATGATATAATTGGCTAAATGTATGAGATACATTATTTTGGAGGAAATTAGATATAAATATGATTTATATCAAGTATAGGAAAAACACTATAGTAGATATATGATATCAAACTATAAGATATAAATATAATATGATTATATTTATTAGTTAAATTAGTTAATTATTTATTTAATAATTAACCAATTAATTCACGTTTGAACGTAGGAACATGGGGCCGCGAAGGTAAAGGTAACCGGCGGGTTAAAGTTTGAAAATCGTTTTCATTTTGAGAATTAATTTATTCATGCATTTTTTGATAGCCCGCGCCCAAAAAGAAACCGTGAAAGAGCGATCGCGAGAGCCTATACGATAAAATCTTATTCATCTAAACGATCATCTAGTTCACGCGTTCTCTAAACGATCGTATACACTTTCCTAAATGATCATCCAATTTTTCCTAAACAATCGTGTAGTTCTACTATACGATAAGTGTATACGATAGCAGAGTTCTTCTCATGCGCGCTTATCATCTACACGAAATCTTCTCCTCCATCCTCTACCAAACTCACCAGAGCCCACTCTTTGGGTTTTTGACGCCGAGGATACCCGGGTTTCCCTTGTGGTGGTGGTGTCCCCGCGGCCTTGTTCGTGTACGTTCGGATCGTGTAGTAACAGTCGACAGATTTGTCGGGTGCTGGTAGATCGGTGGAAGTCTTCCACTACTTTGGGTTCACACATACGAAGACCGTCTTCCTCTGGTATAAAGCCCTTTTCTCTATGTTTTATTGTATTCTCAGCATGCCGTTGATGAGTTTAATATGTATAACTGTTAGTAGGGAATGTATATTGTTTATGTTCCGGTCACTGTGAAATCAGAGCGATCTAAGCCTGCTTATGGAACTCTCGGTATAAGATCTTTCACATTTAATGTCACATATAGACACTGATAGTAGTATATTAGTGTCTATTTGTGATAGACACTGATATACTTCTATCACTTTCTATGTACTTCTTTTCTTTATATCACAACATGACTAAACCATGAAGTGGATCCTATAAGCAAACTAAACTGAAAACAAAACAAATATCAAAACAATACAATCCAATAAGTAACCTCTAGCCAAACAATCTGATAGAGTAAACATGCATAAAAAGGAAGATAAAAAATCATTAAGCACTCTAATTACACTTAATTTGAGTACAAAGCATGCTGAAAAACATATTTTTAACAAAAAAAAAGGTTTCAGCTTGAATACCTTTGACGATTTTCACTTAATCCTTTGCTCTTCACGAATTAGATTTCTAAATCTCCAGTAGAGCACCAAGATAATCTTCTCTACTAATCTCAACCTTGGATTTGAGTGGTGGAACTTTGAATTGAGAGGGATTGAAATGGGTTTGAGAGAGATAAAGAGCACAAACAATTTTTGCAGAAATTTCACAAATTCCATATTGCATCTAATTCAAGGTTTAATCTTTTACGAGCTAGCAAAGGGACCTTATGAACCTACAGATCATGAGCTTTGACTATTTGAAATTAATCGGTTAAACTCTTTAATCTGAAATAATCAATATTCGTTAACTACTGAGACATACTACTATAGCTCGATAGTTTCACTCTCCTCACTGTAGATATATTTATGTCCACTTGATTTAACCATAATCAGTAAGTCGATCCTTCACAAGTCGTTCGCATTTACAGCTAGGTCAAAATTACTATTTTACCCCTGTAAATACATCTTGTCCTTAAATCTCCACTGATTCTCTATTGAACAATTGGTTTACAGTTCAACTAATAAACCATATCCCTCTTAGCCATGAAAGGGTGGGGCCCCTTTGTTCAATACTAGGAATCAGTACATAAGGAAACAACCTATCTATTAACCCTAAATTAGGTATGAGTGAATTCCTTCTTGTAGAACTATGTTCCCAACTATCTATCTGGTCTTATCCCCAAAATGGTATGCTTATTGAGCAGTGTTGTTGAACACTCTCACCTATGCATATCAACGGATAATCCCGAATAAACAAAAGTTCATAATTAGCTCAGAATTAAGATCGAGTTACCATAGATCATCGATTTTAAATAGTCAGTTTTACCAGTAAATGGTCGTTATAAAAAAAAAGTGACCATTTCGTGGTCCGATCTTATGCAAACATCTTTTGTATAGGATGACCCCACTCGCATGTCTCCACATGAACGATTATGAGATCACATCGTTTGTGTCAGTACACAAAGTGGGCCATATCCATAGTGTCCCCAGGATGAAGTACCCAATCTCATCCATATACTTATAGACCTTTTAGCCTATATACTATAGCTTGATCCTTTTTTATGTTTGTACATAAAGTTAAAGTATTCATACTATAGTTATGAGTTCGTTTATTGGATTTTATAACAAAATGCAATTTCAATAATACTTTTATTGATATATAGAATATGTTTTCGAAATTACGAACTGCGAGTTTTAGGACATTCTCAACAATCTCCCACTTGGACTAAAACTCCAGTGGGTTATAGATATACACAATGTTGAGAAAAGAGAAAATACAATAAACTAAGGCATCTATATACCCTTGACATTCTCCCACTTGCCCTAGATTTATAAAGCTCGTAGTCCCAATCCAACCAGGTGACCCTTTAACACTTGAGCTGTGAGGGCCTTCATAAATGGATTAACAAGATTATCCTCAAAGGCTATTTTTGTGACTATCACGTCTCCTTTGTGTACTATCTACCTAATGAGATAGCACTTTCGCTCGATGTGTTTTTTGCATTTGTGGCTCCTAGGTTCCTTTTGAAGGAACTCTATTTACAGAGAACCTTTGAGCGGAAGCAGATCGTCCAAATCGCATTTCGATTGAACGCATACATTTATAGTTAACAGAATAGATTATGTATCAAATACTATATTACAGTATGCTTTTGAAATAAAAACAAAGGATCAAGAGATTATAACTTTGAAGAACTGTTCTTCAAGTAATCCCTCGATCTAACTCGTTCACGAACGCATAAAACAACTCGAACACTCCTCGAACAAGCAGCAAGCAAAAACTCGATCCTCGAACCAAACAAAACATTACCACTTGGTGACCTTGGTATTTTCGGTGTGAGAATCCGGGAGTGGTGGGCTCTGGCCAATTTTGGATAGAGGAAAGTTTGGAGTTTGGAGGAAGAAAATCGTGTAGACGAACTAGTCTATCACATAGACAGGCCTACTCGATCGTTTAGTCTCTCAAAGGAATCGATCGTGTAGTAACTCTCTTTACACTCGATCCTATATCTGACGTCTTGGAATAAATAAAAATCCCATTTTTATTTACCCCACATTTTCCATAAAATCAAATAACTACCCACTAAGGGTGATTAGAGAGAAAAAGGATAATGATCAAATAAATTATAAATTATAAATAAATATGATAACTAACTTATCATATTATATTTATAACCTATAGTTTAATATTGCATCATATACAATATATAAACCATAGTTCTTTTTCTCTATTTTATGGCATTTAATATAAATCATATTTATATTAAATTTGATAACTATGAATCTAATTCATAGAAAATATATTTGAATCATATTCAAACATTAGTTCCTCCAAATAAACAATAATGTATCAAATACATTATATAAATTATATCATATATAATTGAATTAATTTAATTATATCATATATAATCAAATTCCCTCTTATTAATTTGAACATTTCAAATTAACCCAAAAACTGATTCTCAACTTAAATCCATTGAGCTACCAAGGGAACCTTATGGACCTGTAGCTTGAAGCTCCAACGGTACATGAATAACTGATTAAACTCCACATTATCCACCATCCGTTAACTGTCAACACTCCACTACAAACCGACAGCTGCATTCTTCGCACTACAGATATATTTCTGTGTCCATTGGATATAACCAATCAACAGTAGGATGATCCTTCACAAATCGCTCCTAAGTACAGCTGGGCCAAATTATCGTTTTGCTCCTGTAGTTATATCTAATTCCTTAAGTACCACCAATCCCTCTAATGAACAATATATCATAGTCCAATTATGACTAAACCCCTCTCAGGCCAAGAGAGCGTATAGCGCCACATTGTTCAAGACCTGAAATCAGCTCTTAAGGAAGCAATATATCGTTTACCCTTGCTTCGGGGAAGGAGTGAATTCCTTCTTGTGTAATTGAGTTCCCAGCTCCCCAAAATAGTAGGCATGTTGAGTCGGCGATCTGGTCACTCTCACCCAAGGACCGCCTTTATAGGCAGGAGTTCACAACTCACTCAGGATTAAGGTCATGTTACCTATGGTAATCCTAGTGAAATGAAAGTCTCAATTATGAACGGCGTTATATAACATGACTAAAAATTCCGTGGTTCGGTCTTATACAAACTTCTTTATATCAAATATCTTCACTCACATATCTAATACATGAATAATCAGGATCGGATCATTTGTAGCACTTTACAACATTTGTAACACCTATAAAGCGGATCATACTCATAGTGTCACCAGGATAAGGTATCCAGCCTTATCCATATACTATAGACCATTTAGGTTATCACTTAACACGATCCATTTGTTTGTCTTCACATACATGTTTAAGTTACAATGATAACCATGGATCTTAGTTTATTGGTTTGTAGTTAATGCAACTAAAATATCATATATTTCATAGACAAAAGTGAATAAAATATCATATATTATTAATCAAAGAAAATGTTTGTTCATACATGGTTTAAAAATTACAGGACCCTACGAGATTTAGGGCATCAACCCCAACACCTTTGAGTTGCCAACTGCTCCACTGTTGTCACAATACAGGGTGATTGGCATATGCATATTTGGAACCACTTCTAAATCTGTCAGGAATTTTCTGAGCCTATTGCTTCCTTAGCTGCTTCACATGCAGCTACATATTTAGCTTCCATCATGGAATTAGCAATACAACTTTGTTTGATGCTTCTCCACACTATTGCTCCTCTGTTTAGAGTGAATATTGATCCTGAAGTAGATTTCCTAGAATCTACATCAATCTAAAAATTAGAATCAGTGTATCCTATAAGGATCAAATCTTTAGGACCATACACGAGCTTATAGTCCTTCGTTCTTCGAAGATACTTGAGGATGTTCTTAACAGCAGTCCAATGGCTATGTCCAAGGTTAGATCAAAATCTGCTGATAATTTCAACTGCAAAGCATATGTCGAGACGTGTACATAACATAGCTTACATCAAGCTCTTGACTGTTAATGCATAAGGAATTCTTTTTATTTCCTCAACTTTTTGAGGTGTCTTAGGACACTATTCCTTAGACAAATGAGTTTCGTGTTTAAAAGGTAGCATACCCTTTCTAGAATTTTGCATATTACATCTTGATAACATCTTGTCAATATAAGATGCTTGAGATAGTGCTAGTGTTTTGTTCTTGTGATTCCGAACAATTTGGACTCCATATTGTGCATCTCCCAAATATTTCATTTGAAATTGCGATGCTAGCCATCTCTTTATGTCAGCAAGTAATCCTGTCTCATTCCTAATGAGCAGGATATCATCAACATAAAGTACCAAGAAAGCTACAGTCTTATTGACTATTTTCTTGTAAACACAAAGTTTGTCAACATTCTGTTCAAAGCCATAAGATTTGATCGCGGTATCAAATCTTATATTCCAGGATCGAGATACTTGTTTTAATCCATAAATGGATCTGTTAAGCTTGCAAACTTTGCCTCTGACCCTGTTCAATAAACCCTTCTGGTTGAGACATATAAATACTTTTGTCAAGATGACCATTCAAATATTTTGTCTTGACATCCATTTGTCAGATTTCATGATCATAGATAATAGCAATGGATAAAAGTATTCTAATAGATTTAATTATAGCAACAGGAGAGAAGGTTTCTTCATAGTCTACCCCCTTTCTTTGGGTAAAACCTTTTGCCACGAGTCTGGCTTTGTAGGTTTACACCTTACCAGTTTGGTCTCGCTTTCTCTTGTAGATCTGCTTCAACCAATAGGTTTTATCCCATCTGGTTGATCTACAAGCTCCCGATAGAATTGAAGTACATCGACTCCATTTCTAGGTCCATGGCTTTTATCCATTGATCTCTATCTACATCTTTCATTGCCTGTTTAAAGGTCAATGGATCCTCTAAGCCATCATCAGCTATGATGACTTGAGTTTTTGTTAAACCCATATAGCGGTCAGGCTATTGAACAACCCTCCCACTACATCAAGGCATTCTCAACTCATGAGAAGGATGTGATGGAGTAACAACTCTTGTTAAAGGACCAGCTTGATCAACAACTTTTGTCGATTTATCTGTAGATTCTTTGGACATCTCATCTAATGCTAGTTTACTGCGAGGTTGATAATTTCCTATGTGATCTTCCTCTAAGAATGTAGCATTTGTCAATACAAATACTTTATCTTCTTGAGGATCATAAAATAGACCACTTTTTATTTCTTTAGGGTATCCTACAAATAGGCAAATTTTTTAACGTCGTTTCAATTCTTTGGGGTTTGCACCAACACGTGTGTCGGGCATTCCCAGATTTAGAAGTGACATAAACTACCTTTACGTCCTCACCATAACTCATACGGTGTTTCTGAAACACTTTTTGAAGGAAGCATGTTCAGTATATGTATAGCAGCTTGTACTACATACCCCCAAAAAGATTGAGGTAGCTGGCATAACTCATCATTGAACGAATCATGTCCAACAAAGTTCGATTTCTCATTTATGCTACACCATTCTATTGTGGTGTACTAAGTGCTGTGAGTTGGGATTGAATTCCATATTCTACTAAATAGTTCTGGAATTGAAAATCCATATACTCACCGCCTCGATATGATTGAAGTGTTTTTATCCTTTTACTTAATATGTTCTTAACCTCAGTCTTATACTCTTCGAACTTTTCAAAAGTCTCAGTCTTATGATGCATTAGGTAAACATAGTCATATCCGGAATAATCATCAATAAAACTAACGTAATATTTAGATCCTTCCTAAGCTTTAACATTCATCAGACCACAAAGGTTTGAATGTATAAGTTCTAAAGGTTCTTTGGCTCTAAGACCTTTTTCTGAAAAATATATTTTAGTCATTTTTTCCTCAAGACATTCAAATGGAGGTAAAGATCTGTCTTCTAACTGATTTAGATGACCATTCTTTACCAATCTCTCAATCCAATTGAGATTTATGTGACCAAGTCTTAAGTGCCAAAGTTAGGCATTAGGAGAAATCTTCTTTTCTTATTTTGAGTTTTTGCTATTTTAAACATCTCTATATTTAAAATGGATTTTGTCTCAATTGGTTTTAACACATACAAGTTATTTCATTTTACATATTTGAACACTTTTTTTTAGCTAATGAACACTTCATTTACAACAAAAATGACTTTATACATATGTTCCAGTAAACATGATATAGAGATTAAGTTCCTTTTCATTTTAGGTACAAAATATACATTTTCTAGTAAAATGTAAGAATCTCAAAAACATAACTTGATGTCTCCCACTACTTCAGCTAAAATGACTTCACCTGTTCCCACCTTGAAAGTCATTTCGTTTTCTGATAGCTACTTCTAGAAACTAGTTTCCTGAAAGAAAGTGCAAATATGATTAGCGGCTCCTGAATCTAGTATCCAGGTTAAGTTAAAACTTTCCACTAAACATGTTTCTATTATAAGTAAATAGAATTTACCTTGATTTGCCTTCTCAACTTTTTTCTCTGCAAGATACTTAGGGAAATTACGTTTCCAATGCCCATCGATGTTACAATGGAAACATTTTCCTTTGCAACTTTCATCTTGCTCTTAGTAACAGGAGTCTGTTTCTTCCCTTTTCCCTTTTTCTTTATTTGGATAATCTTATCCTTTGAACATTTAGACTTCTTTTTGAATTAGATGAAGCACTCTTATGAAATTTCCTTTTGGAAACAACATTTGCTTCCCCTTCTTTATTTTTCATTAAAGATTAATAAGTCTGGAGTTCATTCAAGAGAGTTATCAAGTTGTAATCAATCTACGAAAGTTTAGAAAACTCTTCGAAAGAGATTACATTATCATACTAATTTGACTCTTCTTGTCATGACAGAATTGTTTGCTTCCGCTACGTTGAAATAGACCATCATGTTTATGACATGTTCTTTAACAGAGGTCCCATCTTTCATATGTGAATTGTAAACATATTTAATAGCATCATGTCGTGTCGATGAGGACGAGTGTCCAAACATCCCTTGCAAATACTCCATGATCTATCAAGTAGTAACCATGGTTTCATGCTTTTTAGTAAGCACATCAGATATGCTTGCTAAAATATAGGCTCTAGCTTTTTCATTAGCTCAGACCCATTTGTCACAGGCATCTCGAACATTTCGGATTGCATTAGGATTGGGAAGAGGAGGACGTTCCTCCGTTAAAACAAATCTCAGGTCATCAACTACTAGTATTGTGTTTATGTTTGACTTCCAATATGAATAACCCTCTCTATTAAACTTATCGAAGGTTAATAGTTGTATAACTGAGTTTGACATGCCGAAACATAACAAATTCTATGAGAAAATTACATCTAAATCCAATTTTTAGCAAACATAATAAAGTACCCATAATTCTTTATTTATTTGCAACGATACTTTAGCGAATCAGAATTGATGCTACCGCGAGGCAGTCAAATACTCTTTCATTAAAGCAATACATTCTTGACCAAATACTATATCCAGAATAACTCTTATTCCTATAGTCATTTAGTTATTGTTTTTTGTCAATAACTTACTAACACTTAGTAACTCTTGTAAATGTGACCCTCCATTTTCAGTTTTCATAGAACGGTATGAATATTCTCCCGAATTGGAAGAAAATGTTCAAGCCGAAACTAAGAAACCCTATTCATTTATGAAGTTTGGGATGTTCTGAATTCTATATTACAACCCTCCAAGGGGATCGCCATAAAAATGACTAGCTAGTGCCACCTAAAAATGACAACAGGCATAACAAAAGAATCTCATGATTCAAACTAATGGAAGAAACCGTAGGATATGTTGACTCCTGCACTCATTAACTATGAACTACTTCCCCTATTCACCTTGTTATTGACCCATGCAAACATTTTCTGAATGGAGCAGTTGCGGTAAAAGCGACATGAAGCCAAGCATGAATCTCACGGTGTGAACTCTTAGGGACGTGAGAACTAAAAATAATATATGATATATATTATTAATCTCCCACTGAAGTGCTCTAATTATTTGGGTGTTTCTTGTACTTAGGCATATTTTGGCTAATAAACATCCTAAGTCTGTGTGGTTTATCCAAGTATAACGTTTATATTTGGATTTAACCTACGATGTCTAAGTGATAAAATCATTTTATTACCTCACACCACTCACGCATGCTCATAAAACCAGTTAACAATGCTCAACAATTCGGCTATAATCCTCAGGTAGGAAGTGTTATGTAAACCGTCAACTTAAGTACCTCTAGCCTTAGATAGGATTATAGACTGATTGAGTTTGCAACCATGTTTTATAAGATAACGGCCTATTTTAACTATTAAAACAAGTTTTTATTAAAGCTAAGTGAGCGTGCATCTTATCTGTGTTATAGATTTTAAATGTCTAGTCCATTTTATAACTCTTATAAAATTATAGACATGTTATAACGTATGCTTAAGTATTCCATACATTAATATTATAAAATCCTAATTGTGCATACTATATATATATTATAACAACTTTTTAACTTATATTAATGCATGAAACATGCTTTCCTATGGTGAGATTTTAAATTTACATGGCATACATGTTTAATTTAAATATAACATACATCACATGCATAACATAGTTAAACAACACTGATAATGGACCAACTTTGGATCGCTCGAATCGACCCGAACCGGACTCGAATCGGCCTTCCATAGCTCCAAAAGAGGCAGAACCGGTCCAAATTTGGTTAAATCAGACCTAAGGAAGCCGAACCGGTCGAACTGGACTCCTCCCGCAAACCGATTCGCAAGTGTGCGCATTTGTGGGTTGGGATGAGTAGCGTTGCAATGCTCCATCCCAGTGTTACAATGTCTCGGGCTTCATGAATAACAGCGTTGCAACGCTGCATGGCAGTAGCTTCTTCTCCAGTTTTTCCAGCTGAGCTTGCTTGCTTTAAACTTCAATTACAACCTAGGTTCAATTCTATTGACTCCAATAAAATTACAGACCCTTAATCAAACATTGAGGCTCATCAATCAAGAGCCAATTACAATAATAACAATAGAAACAAAAGAGAAATCTAATGCTAAAGTTGAATTAAAACCATATCAGTCAACCAAACATGCATCTCTAGAAATTCAACCACCAAACTCAAATTAACGTTAATTGAGTGCTTCAATCATGCTCTAATACCAATTAATAGAGTAAATAAGCATAAAATGGAAGCTAACATAATCATTAATATTACAATTAATTTGAGTACAAAGCATGCTGAAAAACAGATTTTTAACAAAAAGGGTTTCAACTTGAATACTTTTGACGATTTCCACTTAATCCTTTGCTATCTCCACGAATTAGACCTCCAAATCTCCAATAGACCACCAAGAGAATCTTCTCTACTATTCTCAGCCTTGGATTTGAGTGATGGAACTCTGAATTGAGAGAGATTGAAATGGGTTTGAGAGAGCTAGAGAGCAAAAACAATTTTTGCAGAAACTTCATAAATTCCAGATTGTATCTAATTCAAGGTTTAATCTTTTACAAGCTAGTAAAGAGACCTTATAGACCTACAGATCATAAGGTCCAACGATTTGAGATTAATAGGTTAAACTCTCTAATCTAAAATAATTAATATTCGTTAACTACTGAGACATACCCTATAGCTCGATAGTTGTACTCTCCTCATTGTAGATATATTTATGTCCACTTGATTTAACTATAATCAGTAAGTCGATCCTTCACAGGTCGTTCGTATTTACAGCTAGGTCAAAATTATTGTTTTATCCCTGTAAATACATCTCGCTCCTTAAATCTCCATTGATCCTCTATTGAACAGTTGATTTACAATTCAACTAAAAAACTATATCCCTCTTGGCCATGAGAGGGTGGGGCCCATTTTTTCAAAACTAGGAATCGGTACTTAAAGGAACAACCTATCTGTTAACCCTAAATTGGGTAGGAGTGCATTCCTTCTTCCAGGACTATGTCCCCAACTATTTATCTGGTTTTATCTTCAAAATGGGAGGCTTATTAAGCAGTGCTGTTGAACTATTCTCACATATGCAAATCAAAGGATAATCCTGAATAAACAGGAATCCATAGTTAGCTCAAGATTAAGATCGAGTTACCCTAGGTCATCGATTTGAAATAGTCAGTTTTAACAATAAACGGTCGTTATAAAGAAAAGTGACTATTTTGTGGTCCGGTCTTATGTAAATGTCTTTTGCATAGGATGGCCCCACTCGCATGTCTCTACATGAACGATTTCGAGATCACATCATTTGTATCAGTATACAAAGTAGACCGTATCCATAGTGTCCCCAATATGAGGTACCTAATCTCATCCATATACTTATAGACCTTTTAGGCTATATATTATAACTTGATCCTCTTTTATGCCTCTACATAAAGTAAAAGTATTTATACTATAGCCATGAGTTCGTTTATTGGATTTTATAACAGAAAGCAATTTCAATAATACTTTTATTGATAAATAGAATATGTTTCCAAAAACGAATTGCGAGTTGTAAGACATTCCCAACACAATCAAATATCAAAACATATACAGTCGTATCAAATATATATGAAAAAATGTTCCATCACTTTATATCACTGATAGACATGGATAATAGACAGTGACACACCACTATCCATGTCTATCACAGGTTTGTTTATACCTTTAGTTTTAATTTCCCTTGTTCTTCCTTTTGAATTTGTATCTTGTTTTGTTTTTTTGTTTTTGTTTTTTTTTTTTTTTTTTATGATTCTCCTTTAACTGTCTTCCTCTTGATGTTGCTTACCATCTGTACACAAAACTTGGGGTTAATAAATATTACCACTAAACAGGAAACAAGAATTAGGCTTAATAACTATACTCACTTATAAATTGATAAAAAGAAAAGAACAGAGTTGTACCTTTTGAAGTCGAGTAGTTACTAATGTAGTGATAAAATAAAGATGCGCAAGAAGAAAGACTTAGAGCGGCAGCAGAATAAGGATTAAAAAGTAGAAGAAGATAACCAAGAAGCAGCAGACGAGGACAAAAATGAAGAAATAGACGAAAAAGGACAAAAAGAGAAAATGAAGATGCATCAATGGAAGAAGAAGAAGAAGATGATGATGATGATGATGATGATGATGATGATGAAGCAGAGTTAATGGAAGAAAAAGAAGAAGAAGATGACAATGAAGATGAAGCAGCATCGATGGAGGAGGAAGAAGAAGAAGAAAGCGATTTTCGAGAGAACGATGAAATGGAGAGGATCATGGAGACGAAACATCGTTCGTTGGAGGAAAAAATCCTCAGAGAAAATAGCATAGATTAATTGTGGATGCGTCGGGTATCTGTGTCGAGTCACCGCTTTTCTCCAGGTTGGGTTGTCGATTAATCGTGGAGAAAATCCCGCTTTTGAATTTTCGATTGGGCTTTATGGGCATTTTATACGATTTTTTGTCTTTGGGGGGCTGTTAATGGTATTTAAGTTTTTTGCTATAAAAATACTTTGGCCCACATTTCTATATATAAAAATCTCCCTATTAATTATAATCTAATACTTAATAATTGTTATAATTAATTAAATTTAACATTAGTGATTTTAATTTTAATTAAATAATATAAAAAAATTAATAAATAATATATTATATAAAAAAAGTGAAAAATAAGATAAAAACATGATATGTTAATGAATAATATTAATAAAGAGTACTAAAAAAGTTTTATATGTTTTGAAAGATTAAATTGAAATTAATCTCAATAAATAATTGCTTGATTATAAAAAATAAATAAATAAGTAATCAATTATTATATTGAAAATAAAATTTTATATCAAGTAAATTTAACTAATTCTAATTTACTAATTAAATACATTTAAAGATATTATTAGTTAATTAATTAATTGTTTATCTAAAAAAATTAATTGTGTTCATTTAATAAATAAAAGATAAGTTAAGTAAATATTTTAATGGATTATTATTGATTTATTAAAATAAATATTTTGTTAAATTAATGTTAATTAATTAAGTAATTAACTATATTCGAAAGTAAATTATACATAAAATGAAGGAAAATTCTTATAAATAGAAAAATCCAAAAAATATTTACACTTTATAGCAAAAAGTTCTAAAAGTGTTTATACTTTTGAAACTTTTTGCTATAAAATATAATTTTTTTTATTTTTTTTATATTTAAAAAGACCCCTAAAAGGAAAAGCAAAAAGTGAAAGAGAAAACCCACAGTTTTAGAATAGAATATAAAATCTTGTTGATAGGAAATGGGATGCCTGAGAATAATTTATCCCCGAGCAAGTGTTGAAAATTGTAAACAGACATGGGTTGTTATATTTGTGTTAATTCAGAAAATCCTCCAACCAAACAACTTCTCCATTCCTCTATTAATTAGCATCTCTTATAAATTAAGTCAAGATGGTGACCATTCCAAGTTTTGACATTATAATCAATAATATATGTCTTAATTTGTTGAACTATACTCACATCAACATATATCATAAACAGAGATATTCAAACCACATATTCTAGCTAGTAAATTTTTTTTTAATAGAATAGAAAAATCCAAACCACATATTTCTTAATCGCTAACACATACTATATGTTAGAAGAACTTTACTCGTTATAGCCTCCTAATCGAGACTTTCAATTGATCATTGATCAAATCCCTATCCCTAATTGAATAAGAACTTTCTATGACTTTGTTTTGTTATTAATATTTGGAATCTTTTTAAATATAATTTTGTGATAAAAAATTCCCAAAAGTACTTATGTTTTTTAGATTTTTCAATTTATAAGAATTTCCCTTAATATATATTTTTTTAAAAAAATTACCTTAAAAATATTTGGACCTTTAATATTAATATTGTTGTTTTCAAAACTTATTAGAGAAATATTGTTTTGAAACTTATTAGAGAAATATTGTTGTTTTGGGAGTTCGAGGCTAGAGGTCGAACGTTGAGAACTCGACTAATGTGGACGAACTTTGAGAACTCGACGAACAAAGAAAAACTTGGAAACAATACATAGGCCGAAAATTCAACCCTCGACAAGGAAAATCTTGCGAATCTCGCTTAGGTTGTCGAAGGTTGAAGTTTCGACACACATCCACCCTCGAGATTGCAGGTTTATTACTTTTCTTTTTCCCTCATAGAGGAAATAAAATAATGAGATGGTATACTATATGTATCTGTGTACTCGAGCTGCTTCTAACAACCTATGCATTTTGTTATCATTTCGAATTAGACGGAGGCTTGTGGGATTGACGTGAAGGGGTGGGGATGACTATATTTCTGGGAGCGAACTCCAGGCGAATATGAAGCGCATGGATACAAGTTATGCCTTGGAATAAAAGACAATTCCGAATTAGCTTTGTCTAGGAACAAAATTTTATATATTAGGTTGTCGAAGGTTACACACATGTCGAAACTTCAAAGCGATTAAGGAGATAAGTGGGCTGAAGCTGATTAAGGAGAGAGCGAGATTCAAAGCGAGATAGTAGGAGAGAGCGAGATGTTGAACGAGATTTTAAGAGAGAGCGAGATTCAAAGCGAGATTTTAGGAGAGAGCGAGATTCAAAGCGAGAATGTTGGAGAGAGCGAGATGTAGTTTGACTAATCTGACTAACATTGAACTTGGTAAAATGAAATTGTTAAATAATTGAAAAATGAGATTATTCAGGAATACACATTGATTGCTAAGATTACGCATTGAGTTTCTGGTAGTAAATCCATAATCAAAAAAGTGTTTGTGATTGTTCCAGAAGAAATGAAAGCTAGTAATCATTAATGGAAAAATAACAACAATAACAGAGAGCGAGATATTGAGAGAGAGTGATAGTGAGAGAGTGAGATCTTAGGAGAGAGCGAGAGCGAGATCTTAGGAGAGAGTGAGAGTGAGAGAGCGAGAGCGAGATCTTAGAAGAGAGCGAGATCTTAGGAGAGAGCGAGAGTGAGAGAGCAAGATCTTAGGAGAGAGTGAGATTGAGAGAGCGAGATCTTAGGAGAGAGCAAGACTAAGAGAGCGAGAGTCTTCACTTTATTTGAACTTTCCATAGAAATATATATAAAAAATAGAAAAAAGAGCTAATAATCATACTATAATTGAATAATCATTAGACTATAATTGAATATATTAGATTATTATACTATAATTGAATAATCATTAGACAACAAATTGAATATATTAGATTATTATACTATAATTGAATAATCATTAGACAACAAATTGAATATATTAGATTATTATACTATAATTGAATAATCATTAGACAACAAATTGAATATATTAGATTATTATACTATAATTGAATAATCATTAGACAATAAATTGAATATATTAGATTATTATAATGTAAAACTTTATTGATTACAAAAAAAAAAAAAAATTAAATATACAGTAGATTATTATAAAAAAAATTGAATATACAATAAATTATAATAAAAAAATTGAATGTACAATAAAATGAATATATAATTAAAAAAATTTATTTATTATTCAATCCCTAACTATCTGGAGTCCGTCTTAGTAACGAAGGACACTTTCTTCAATTATGTCCTAACTGGTTATAAAAATCCACATCGTTGTCGAGTGGCTGGTTCTGTCCAATCCATCTCGTTGTGATAACGTGAACTTTTCGGTCTACCAGGTCTTCTCAACAACGATGGATCAGGATGTAAGATAGGCATATTAGGGTGCGTGATCCAGTAATCTTCATACGGTACAGGTTGAAATTGAGGAGAGTAACATTCAGCATACGTTGACAATTTGTAGTAGTCCTCAATAAAAATCTCCGTAGTTCATGTTAAAATGTGAGCAAACGGCCATATAATGCGAGCATGGAATGTCGAATGCTTGCCACTTGTTACATGAACAGTATCGCTCGGTATGATGACTCCTCAATTTCAACCTGTACTGCATGAAGATTACTGGATCATACACCCTAATATGCCCGTCTTACATCCTGATCCATTGTTGTTGAGAAGACCTGGTAGATCGAAAAGTTCACGTTATCACAACAAGATGGATTGGATAGAACCAGCCACTCAACAACGATGTGGATTTTGTAACCAGTTAGGACATAATCGAAGGAAGTGTCCTTCGTTACTAAGACGGGCTCCAGATAGTTAGGGATTGAATAATAAATAATTTTTTTTATTATATATTCATTTTATTGTATATTCAATTTTTTTATTATAATTTATTGTATATTCAATTTTTTTATAATAATCTATTGTATATTCAATTTTTTTTTTGTAATCAATAAAGTTTTATATTATTCTTTACCCTCACACTTTTCTCTACTATTCAATTATAGTTAATTTTAATATATTTTTTTTCAGATCATGGCTTTAAACCCAGGACCTGTTGATCCCGATGTTTTGTACGACCAGTCCATTCATCGATCATATATTGTATGGCGAGATCGTACTACTGGAGGAATATCTTACAGACGTCGAGAGGCAGGATTTATTCAGTTGGACTGGCATCTGATCATAGCCTTGGTCGAGAGATGGAAGCCCGAGATGCATACATTCCATATGTCTGTTGGAGAGTGTACTATCACTCTACAAGACATAGAAGTGTTGTTGGGGTTACCTGTTGACGGTGAGCCGGTCACCGGAGTGATGTACGTTGACTGGTTAGAAGTTTGTCAACTGTACCTCGGTGCGACCCCACCTGCCTACAAGATTAAAGGATCGAGGTTAAATTTAATATGGTTAGGAACACAATTTCTTGAGCTCACAGATGATGCAGACGAGGAAACCGTTATAAGATATGCGCGAGCATATATACTACAAATGATGGGTGGAAGTCTGTTTTCAGATAAATCAAGTCATTTTGTTCACTTGATGTTCCTGCCACTGTTACCTAACCTTCATGATGCGAGGCGGTATTTGTGGGGTGGAGCATGCTTGACATGGTTGTATAGACAACTATGCAAAGCAACAAAACCTGAGGTTCGAGAGATAGCTGAGCCTCTCATACTTTTGCAACGATGGGCTTGGGAGCGATTTCCAACAATGGCTCCACAGCTACATCATGTTAATGACGCTCAGTTAGTTGGACGAGCCTACGGTTCTCGGTATGTTGTTTTAATTCAATTTAATTTTTATATCACTGATCTAGTTAATTTAAATTCTAAATTATCAATTTAAAAATTTAGGTGGAGAGACAAATTTTGTGTGACTAGGACAGCCACACATATAGTCAACCAGTATAGATACATGTTTGATCTGCTTCAACTTGAACAGGTACATTACACTAAACCTAATTGATTATTTTATTCACATTTTTATTGTATTTGTCTTTAATATTCTCTAATATAATATTTTGTGTTTCAGGTTATTTGAGAGCCGTACAAAATTATTGTACATACTTTGCCTAATTTTTGTAAGAATGGTCAAAACATATGGCGGACAATGAGTCCTCTCATATGTTTTCACATTGGTGAGTGGCATCTTCCTGACAGGGTGATCAGACAATTCGGTTTTTAGCAGGATGTCCCATCGCTTTGTAATACTGAACCCGTACTGCATGATATTGACCTAAGGACTGGAGATTGGTCCGAAAAAGTTGCACATTTGGTAGTGCGATGACACTATTGTGCAAGGTTTATTGCAGTGGGGATTTCTCTTGAACAGTTTGACACAGATGTCACTCCAGAATATATTCATTGGTATAATAATATCACAAGGTGCTACGTCACTCGTCCGGGAACAGCTGTGGGTCATCTGGTAAATGAATGAATATTATCTAATTTTTTTAATTTAAATTTATTTTAAATGTTGTCTAATTGTTTTATAATTCACAGAGATCGAACAACAGTAGACTCCATAAGGTTGCGAATGATCCGAACCAGGTTCTTGCTATATGTAGTGACAACTAAAGCTATATGGAGGAAATTCATTATATGTACGATATACCTATTGTTCCTCCACCAGCTCCTAGACATAGAGACCTGTTCGGGAAGAGGATGAGTTTGATGAGGTTGCACATAATGTGGAAGAGTTGACCCTATGACGCAGACGCAGAGTCAAACTGATTGTGTTAGTCCGATGATGATGATGCTAGCATTTGGTTCAGGACATTATGACCCAGAAGCTGGTCCTTCGTCTTCATACGTGCATGGACATGGTCGGGGTCGTGGAGAGCATAATGAATATTTATATTATAAAGTGCCTGCAGAGGTACCAGAGCAACATCAAGAAGAACTCGAGCAACCTCAAGTTCAAAGTCGACGACGACAACTAGCTCGAAATCGACGGCGTCCGCCTTGTGGGACACATTGATTTTTGTAATTATTTTTATATAAATAAGATATTTAATTTACATTTTTTTATTTTTATGAGTTATTATTTTTTTAATTTATTCTTTTTAGAGTTTAAATAAAATAATAAATTATTTTTAGAAATTATTTTTATAAAATGAAAAATTAAAAAAGAAAAAGAAAAGATTAAAAAGAAGAAGGTGGAATATATAATAATTAAAAAGGAAAAAGAAAAAAGAGGAAATTTGTACGGTATTCTCGCTCTCTATCAAAATCTCGCTATTTCGCTCTCGCGCTCGCTCTCGCTCATGCTCAAAATCTCGTTCTCTCTCATAATCTCGCTCTCGAATTTGATTGAGAAGTTTAGTAGCTTCATTAGCTCGTTATTTAGTCAAACTTGCTAAAATGACATAATCCGTAAAAATTAGTCAACAAGCTTTAGAAGGAATTCCAGGGAGACCTTATGAAAATTTAGAAATATGGAGGAAGGTCTCCGAAATGATAAGTAAACAGACTCAATAATAATATTAGGAAGGGCAAGGTCGAGGGTTCAAAGCTCGACGTACAAATGAAAGGAAGGTCTTAGGTCGAATTTTGAATCCTCGACTTATTTTTTAAAAAAAAAAAAATAACAATATTTTTATAAATTGTTTGAAGACAACAATATTTTCCTAAATAGTTTCTAAAAGGACAATATCCTTTTAATTTTTCTAAAAAGATTTACTATAAATTTTGATTGTTGCTTTTCACCAAAGTTTTCTTTTTTCTTTCTTTCTTTCTTTTTTTTTTTTTTTTTTTTTCTTTTTTTTGATTGGAAAGGAATAATTTAATGACATATCCGCTTCTGTGCATTATTTCTATTGGTTCCTAATATATAAATAAGCCATAAACGGAAATGCCAGCCCTAAACCATCCTGTACCTATCACAACACGCCACGTGGTGATAAATATTAATTATTAGAAACTCAAAAGTCATAATTTCATTCAACTTTTGAAATTTCTCGCAACGGCCGTTCAGATTATGGAGACCAACTTGTTCCGAGTTCTTGCAATTTGCACCCGAATTTAATGAAAGCATCAACCTTTTTGGAAATCATCTTAATTTCGATTTTAATTTTTAGTTTTTACTCTTTTTTTTAATTAAATGGTTAAAGTACGAACTAAAACAAAATTCCTAAATTTTGCACTTCGTCTTTATTCTTTAAAAAATTATCATATTATTCTCGATTTTTCAAAACTTTTCAGAGTTGTTATTGAGATAAAAATGTACATTTAGTTGTCAGTTTCATATGAGATTCTAAAAAATGTATTCTTTATTGATAATTTTGAAATTTTTATGAAACATCAAATCTAAAATTATTTTTTATATATTTAATTTTTTATTCATTTTGATCCATATATTTTTATTTTGAACATTCATTTTAGTTAATATATAATTTACTTCCCACTTTCGTCTCAATTTTATTTTGTTCATATGGAACAAAATGATAACCTTTTAGAAAGTATAGGAATAGAGTGAATCAAAGTTGAAAGTACATTTAAAAAAAAAAATGAATATTTTAAAAACATGATGATCAAAATAAACAAAATTTGACTTTGGTTTCAGTTTTCTTAGAAAGCCAACATAATTTTCAAAATGAACCAAAATAAGTTTTCTGAAACTATTATAGTCCATGTATTCTCGATCTTGGTTTTGCAAGGTCCGTTTTTTAAAAACTTATTTTTATTATTGAATTTTGGAAAATAATTAAAACATTGATTTAGAAAAGATGAAAATGATGATTGAAATTCTTTTAAAAAGTCAGATTATTATTTTTTTACAATATATGAGATAAGAGGATTGAACCTTTAACCTCAAAGTTATCATACATACTTGATGCTGAGTTTTGTCATTTTAATATAAATAAAATTGTTACAATAAATAATTTATTTATTTATTTTTTATTCTTCTAATTAATTTATTTAGATTTGAAAAAATAAAAATTTTCACTCATAAAAAAATGTCAAACTATTTAGATAATAAAAAAAAAATATTTAGATAATAACAAAAAAAATTTATAGACTTCTATCTGTATAAAAGAAAATAAAATTTTGCTACTTTATATCTCTTATTTTTCTATTCAAAATGTGTGCAATATATCGACTGTCCATTTCATAATTTCACACGTAAAACTTTTTTTTTCCCTCTAAGAACACACGTCATACAACTATAATAATATCAACATGACGCCTGAACTGATCATCATTATTATGATTTATTACGAAATTAATTACCAAAGTTTTCTGTTTTATATGTTGTCATTTTTTAAATAACCTTTTGTTTTTAATTTATATTTAATTATTTTGTCAACATTTTATTTTAATTTTCATGATGCGGCAGACGTGAGAACGCTAGTCAAATATTTTCTTCTTAAAATAACGTTTATCAAATAATTAATACAATTTTTTTTAAAAGCAAAGTAATACCATGTATGTATTGGCTACATATTTATATGTTTTTACATTACATTCGAAAATTTAAAATGAGCTTTTATAAATGCAATTTAATGCAATGCTTTGTACATTATTATTATTTTATCATGTTATTCCTTGTGCATAATTCCCTTGAAATAAAAACTTTTCGCTCACTCTTAAAAAGTATTTAAAACATTTTTTCTCTTTTAAATCTTCTATAAATTTAAGTGACATTACTATCGTCACACACAACCGTATATATATTTAACTAATATAAACTAAAATTTAAACTTCATCCATTTTTTTTAATATAAAAATAAGAGTAACTACATGAGTAGCGTTTTCAAAGATAATAACCAAATATATAACATTTTCGAAAAAATTGCAGATATAGCAAAGTCTATCAACGACGAACTTTTATAGTTGATAAACTTTTATCAAATATGGTCAATCACTGAAAAATTATTCTAAATTTTGTCAATTTTATAAAATTTTCTACATTATGTTATACTTCGAGTTTGATTGTTATATTTGCAAATGTCCAAAAAAAAAATATAGATTTGATCTCTCTCTTCTATATTCAATCGGAATCTCCCTCTCCCTCTTCTATATCGTTCAAATACGGATACATATTCATACTAACAAATCCTTTTTCTTAATTTTTTTTAGTACAATAACAATTAGTGAAATTTGAATCCCAAACTTCTGGTGACATGAGTTAAGCTAGGCTTTCTTTTGCCACAAATCCTAATGGATTTAAGAAGAATCATAAACATGTATTAGTGAAAGAAAATGAGATAATAAAGAAAGCAGAGAAAACACAAATTCTATAGTGTTTGGGTTATCTGTTCACCATATCCACAGACTAGAACATTAATTGACACACAATCAAACAAATTTTGAAGCAAAATCCAACAAACTAACACTAAAACCATTAGAGAAACTTAAGCAATAGTCGCAAAAACAACAACCTTAATTGTTCATCATCATAAAAAATCTCCAGTAGGAGTTGCAGATTTTGGTTCCACTCTGTTCAACTGAATCCCCATTTTCTTGGCTTCATCTTCATCATGATATATGTAAGCAAATCCCCCATGGCGGGTCAGATCCATCCCCGCCATTTCATCTTCACTGGAGATTCTCAGAAGCTTCAATTTATGAAGAACAAAGAACAATGGCCCCATCGTTGCGCTCACCCACCCCACAATCACCAAAATCTGTATCAAATGCGCTGCCAGTAACCTCCCGCCGCCGCCCATCAGAAGGCCGTACGGACGCCCCGTTCCACCGTACACTTCCGTTACGTACTCCTTCGTTGCGAAGAGTGCCGTGAATATCACTCCCCACGCGCCGCACCCGCCGTGGAGTTGAGCGGCTTCTAATGGATCGTCGTATTTCACCTTCTCTGCGATGCGGTTGCAGGTTATTAGCACAAGGGCGGCGACGAAGCCGCAGATGATTGCTGCCCATGGCTCGACGACGGAGCAGCCGGCGGTGATGGCGGCGAAGCCGCCAAGGAGTCCGTTACAAACGTCCGTCACGTTCCAATGGCCCGAGAGGAATCGCTTCCCGAAAAGCGTGGTGAGTGCCGCCGTGCATCCGGCGAGCGTGGTGGTAACCGCTGTTCGTCCGACGGCGCTCCACTGGCCGTAGAAGTTTCCGGAGGTATAAGGGACGAGAATCTTCGTGAACGAACCTGGATTGAAACCGTACCATCCGAACCAGAGCATGAAAGTTCCGAGAACGACTAACGAAGCGCTGTGTCCTCGCAGAGCCGCCGACCGGCCGTTGTGATCGAATCGACCGATTCTCGGCCCCTCGATCAACGCGCCCCATAGACCAGCAATTCCCCCAACCATATGAACGACTCCGGAGCCGGCGAAATCGATAACTCCCGATCCGAACAACAATCCCCCATCCGATCTCATAACCCCAGCCCAACCATCGGGCGACCAAAACCAGTGAGAAACCACCGGATAAACGAATCCAGTCAAAACAGAGGAATAAATCAAATAAGCGACGAACTGAGTCCGCTCAGCGATAGATCCACTTGTAATCCCGGCGGCAGCGATGGCAAACGCCCACTGGTAGAGGAAAACACTGTAATCGGCAGTGGAGGTAGGGAAGGAGGTGAGACCGAAGTTATGGCGGCCGATGAAGCCATTGGAAGGGGAGCCGAAGGCGAAAGCGTAGCCAAAAAGGTAATAGAAGAGGCCGCCGGCAGCGGCGTCGAGGACGTTGGTGAGCATGATGTTCATGGTGTTTTTGGCGCGGACGGAACCGGCGCAGAGCATGGCGAAGCCGAGTTGCATAGAGAAGACGAGGTAGGCGGAGAAGAGAAGGTATGTGTTGTCGAGGGCATTTTTGGTGTCGGAGAAGTTGGTGGTGACGGTGGTGAATTGATCGCAGATGAAATTAGCAGCGGCGGTGGCGTTGGTGGTGTTGGGGCCGAGAAGCTGAGAGAGATGGGCGGTGCAGAACCCTGAATCCATTGGTTTGGAGTTCAGAGGAAGGAGGAAGACGAAAGGACTGACAGTTCAGTTCTCCCATTACTCCTCATTTATAGGAGAAATGGAGAGAGAGAAAGGACGCCGCAGCTTATTATTATCACTTTTCTAAAATTATATATTGCAAATATATGATTTTTAAAAATTAAATATTTGTTAAGTTTCAAATTTGGTACCTTCAATTCTTCAGAAAATTTGAATTTAGCATCCATAATCTTAAAAATTAGAATTCAGCCCTTATATTTTGATAAACCTTATTGAAATGTGATAAAATCTTCTAAAATAATTTCTACGTTAGAAAATATTTAAGAATGTTTTATAAAACTAGATTCCAAAGAAAATTTTTTTATCTCGTTTTCTCACTATTTCGTTTTTTTTTTTTTAAATTAAGCATATTTTCTTCTTATTTTTTAATAATGATTTATATTTTTTCTAAGTACAATAGTTGAATTCTTTATCAAATTTAAAAAATAAACAAAATTTTTTAAAAGTTACTTTTTTTAATTTCTAAATTTTGGATTGGATAATAAATGAGAAAAATTGGAGTTAGAAATAATGTTTACAGACTTAATTTTCAAAAATAAAAAACCAGAATCTAAGACGTCGTTTGGTAACCATTTTATTTTTTGTTTTTGTTTTTTATTTTTTAAGATGAAAGTAATATATATAAGTTTAATTTTAAAAAACATAAATAAAGAAATAATTGGTGACCAAACGGGATCTAAGTTATTTTTTTAGTTAAAAAAACTAACATTTAAAAATTCTTGAGAAATCATTTTAATGGTAACATGTAAATGTTTTTAACCACATAAACGATATTTTGAATATTTAATATTTTACTATATTTATAAATAAATGGATTATTTTGTTATATTTAAAAACATCACTTTAATTTCTTTCGGAAGTTTGTGCCTAAATTTTGCCCCAATGCCCACAAAATTAAATGAAGATTTTCACAAGTATGAAAAGGGGATGGGAAAGTCATCTCGGTCTTCGCTACACTATTTGGACATCTCAAATTTTAAGGGTGCACTTGCATAGCATAACAAAAACAAAAATTTAAAACCAAACTTATGGCAAAGAAGATTCTTAGAATTTTGTAAATTATTGATAGTACTTCATCAAGTTATGAACATAGTTTAATTGATATATATTAATTTTACTCACTCTTATTTATTATCCTAAATCGAGTCCTAACTACTTCAGTTATATTTAAGATGTATAATAAAATTAATCATACATCATTGAATAAATTATCTTTAGTACACATATATTTGACATTCTAAATTAATTCGTCATTTAAACTTTGTATTTTGTGGTAATTCCGATATTTTAAATTTCAGTGGATAAATCGAATTATTGTAAAAAATGACTTAATCTAATTGATTTGTTCAGAGGAAAATTTTGGAATTTAAATTTGATTGAAGGAAATTTTAGGGACTTATGTCGAATCGTGTCGATTTTTAATTTAATTTGAAAATTTAATTAAAATTTGGACATCGAGTTCTTTTGTATTTTCTAGAGAAAATAATTAAATTAAATTGATTAATTATGATAATTGGTTTAAAGTAGTCTGTCCAAAAAGGATTTGAGATTCTAAATCCAAAAAGGTTTGAGATATCATTTTTTTGAAAGAAGAGGGGAGAATGTAAGTAGCTTTAAATAAGTTAAGTTTTATTGAGTTTAAAAGAAAGAAAAAGAAAAGAAAAAAAAGGGAAGAAAAAGAGAGGAAAAAAAAAGGATTTTTTTTTTCTTTCACGTGTCAGCCTCTCTCTTTACCCCCTTGCTTTCGTTTCCTTTTCGTTTCCTTCAAGCATCGAAGCCCTAGTTGCAGCTCATTCTCACAGACGCCGTTGGCCTCAGACACTCGGATCTCTGTCCACCATCCGTTGAACTCAGACACCCAGACCCGGACTCCTCCTCCGTTCAGCGCTCGGCGTTCGCGAGACTCAGAGTCCTCCCACAAGTAAAAGTGTGAGGTTGAAGGATATGGTAGACTCACGCGGCAAGTCGAAGTGCTTGTTGCCATTTGAAGAGGTATATGACTGGACAGTAAACGATAGTGCTGGAGAGGTAGATGATAATGCCAACAAGTAGATGATGGTGTCAAGAGGCGGACGATAGCACTTAGACAAGGTAACCGATAGCGTCAAGAGATAGACAATAGCATTTGGTTGAGGTAGACGATGATATCTGAAGGACATTTGGTTGAGGTAGACGATGATATCTGAAGGAGGTAGATGATAGCGTCAAGAGATAGACGATATCGTTAGGAGGTAGACGATAGATGATATCGTGTAGACGATAACGTCAGGAGGTAGACAATAGTATCAGAAAAGGTAAACAATAGTTTCAATCAGGCAGACGACAATTTAGACGGTACACGACAACAACAAGCCAATTTTTCCTTTATGATTTTTTGTATTTTGAAATGTACATAGGTGATGTATTTATACAATATGGAATCCTTAATTTAGGAATGCAAGAATAACTCAACAAAACAAATGGTTAGACAATTTGTTGTAACCATCCTATTCGTTTGGTAAAATCTATTATTTTGGTAGAGAGACAAGACTGTAATTTATGAAGTCTTGCACTGCTGACGGAGCAACTGAGTAGATTTTCCTTTGGTGACGTGGTTGGCTATGTTGGCATCCTTAACACCCCATTCGGTGCTCGAGGCAGCATCGCTCCGACTGGTCACCTCCTACGCACGCGAGCTCCCAGCCATGGTCAGAGGTCGCCGTTCGCGGACCTGAAGCCGGCACGGGTTTTCTTGTTGCCAGCCTCGCCGTTCACCGCCGCAGGGACTGCTGGCCTCGCTAGTTGTCGTTGCTTGTCGTTTCTGCTGGTCACGCTGTTAAGTTCTCCAGCAATGACTTCGTCGAAATCTTGAGGTTTTGGTAAAGATTTTTTTTTTTTTTTGGGTTTTGTTGTTTTTCTTGAATGGTTGTGGAGTACCCATTAAGTTCGTGTTGAAGCTGGTTTTATCTATATTATTTTAATTTTAGATACAAGTTCTGAGAGGAGTTGGGGTGTTGTCATTTTGAGAGGAGTTGAGGTGTTGTCCACTTGGTTTGGGACCGTTTTCAACAAGATTTCGGTAAGTTTTGGGCTTTTCTATGAATAATTTTTAGTTACCCACTAAGCATCGGTTTAGTTATTAATGTATAATGTGATGCCCATTGAGGTTGTGGTTTATTGATTGCTTTCAAACTCAATCTTTGAGGTTAGATTCGAAGTTTGGAGATCAGTGACATACTTTCTAGTAGAATTAAAGATTGTTTGGTCCTTTCATTGATTTTAGTTCAAGTAAATTGTTGGAGTTGGTTGTTGAGATAATTTTCCTTTATTGAAATCTAGAAGTTAGTTTTGGAAGTTGTGATACCTTCTTGTTGCATGTATATATATATATATATATATATATATATATATATATTGAGGAGTTTGAGCATGTCCGAGCCTGTACGTTATGTTATGGTGTGAGCTGCAGGATTACTCATGATATTTACTTGTATATGATGCATGATTAGACTAGTAGGGGCGATATACCGTTTCATCTCGATGCATGTTTATTTACAGAGGATCAATGAGTCCAATTTCATGTTTGACGGTGAGCCTTCGGGCCGCTAGACATGCATGAATCTTCAGGTTCATGTTCATGTTATTTTTGTTTCCATGTTTGACGGTGTGCTTTCAGGCTACTAGACACGTGTGAACCGGCAGGTACATTGATCATGTTGTTTTTCCCATGATTGACGGTGTGCCACTAGGCCACTAAACATGCAAGTTAATGCGATTCAGGTTATCCCCTTAGCTAGCCGTTCAGGAACAACTTCATCATGCATGTCCCACTAACCTCAGACATTCATTACATGTGAATGCACCACCTGATCCCGGTAATGGGATCACTTACTGAGTATTTTATATTTATCCTTTATGTCTACATGTTTTTAGGTAAGGGTAAGGACACCCGGGCGACTGACAAGAGGAATCCGTGACAGGGCCAACGGGACTAGGAAACGCTTCCGTATTTGAGTTCATGTGTCCCCCATGCTTTACAGTTTCTTTTCATAGTTTTTTTTTCTTGACCGAGTTTAGGTGTTAGAGATTTTCCTTCCTAGTTAATATATATATTTTTTATTTTCTTAAAACTTATGCATAAGGGGTACCCGTTTCAAATGAATTGGAATATTGAGTAGGAATTTGTTTAGATTCAACAATTTTTTTTTTAATTTATTTTAAGGCCATCCAAATTTTTCTTGTTTTCAACGTAAACATTTATATATGCATGTAGTAACGACTCTACTAGTTGTCTTAAAAAGTCGGGTCGTTACATTAATATCAATAATAATAGACTATAGACAAATTACCTTACTATCATAGGGAACAGGAGAGGGAATCTAGCTATTTTGTCTTACAAAAACACACACATTCACACATAATGTTGAATTATCATCAAAGT
This sequence comes from Benincasa hispida, assembly GCF_027475165.1. Lineage (NCBI taxonomy): Eukaryota > Viridiplantae > Streptophyta > Magnoliopsida > Cucurbitales > Cucurbitaceae > Benincasa > Benincasa hispida. The sequence continues at coordinate 58,845 of NC_143478.1, read as the reverse complement.
TAAAGAGATTGAATTTTTTAATCACATATTTATGTCAATTTGCTGTTCACTCGATTGGCTAAGTTATTATTATGACCGAAAAATAATCGAGTCCTTACTGTCACATTTTGTTAAAATAAACCATACATTTTTACTAAGTACATGTCACTCAACATGTTACAAATAAAAATACAAGTAAAAATTTAAACTCTGTGAGTGTGTATATATATATATTCGACAAATATAAGAAGATTAAAAAACAAAAAACATTTGGTATTTTTTCTTATTTGAAAAGCAATAAATTTACAGATTTAATATCAGAAATGAAAAGTTATCTAAATAATTAAATGTTACATATTTGATATGCTATTTATAGGAAGCACAACTTCATTTTTCTTTTTATTTTAGTTTTTTTAAAGTAAAGTTGGGTTGGGTGTAGAAAGTTACTCATTTTATTTGATATTCCTATATTTTATAGAATTAAAAGATTGCATTTTTTTTTAATGTTTCGTATCTTTGTTCCTACTTTAATTTCTACCACTATATTTAGTCTCCACTATTAACACGATTTATAGATTAAATTGGTAATTTAATCTAGTTTAAAATTATAGAAAATTTTTACATATAAAAAATGTCAAACTATTTATAAAAATAAAAAAAATACTTATAAACATGAATAAACTTTTATTAATGTCTATGAGTGATAGTCTTCTATCAATTTCTATGTATCACTATTAAAAAAAATTAAAACTTTGCTATTTCTTATAAATAGTTTTATTTTTTTCACAATACAGATAAAATCGTTGAAAATCTCCTTTAATTATTCACAATATAGATAAAACGATTTTAAAAAATAGTAGATAATTTTATGAAATGATTGAAAGATAAATTCTTAATTAGTATATTTAAAAGTGAAGTTTAAAAAAATGAGATGATGATGGTTGTTTTATTATTTAATTTCAGAAGATCATTCATAAATTAAACAAACAAGTAAAAAAAATAAACGGATAAATATCAATTTACACTTTTAAAATTTGAGAGTTGTATCAATTTAAACCATTAACTTTAACAATTTAGACCTCAAACTTAATAATAATATTAATTTAAACCCTAGACTTTTATAAGTATATCAATTTAAATCATGCGTAATGTTTTATTTGGATATATTTATGAAAGTTTAAGATTTAAATTAATATAATTATTAATTTGGGGTTGTTTAAATTGATACTGTCCAAAACTTTAGAATTTAAATTGATACAATTATTAATTTAAGATTTAAATTGACACAATCCCAAAATTCGAAATAAAATTGATATTTGTCCAAAAAGAAAGATTAAAACTATCGGCCCCTAGTCTTTGTAAATGGTTTCAAATTTTTTTTTTCATCAATATTTTTATTCATGTCAACGATGTTGTATTAACTCAATGTGACATCTAATATCTCCATCCATCATTTTTAGAATGGTTCAATCTAACAATATTATAAAAAGAAAGAAAAAAGGAACGATATTTCTATTCATGCCAACTAAGGTAATATTATTGATAACATTATTCTGGTTCATTGATTGATCTCATAGTTGAGAATAATATGAATCTATAATTGTTACGTCTTAACATTTCTTTGGTGAAAAAAAAACCCCTCAAAAAGTTAAATACAAGTTTTAAAAATAATAAATATGATTTTTTTTACACCAACAATTAACAATTACTAAAAAAACACACATCCGCCCAAAAAATTCAGACCGATTCATATAGGAAAATCCTTCCACCACACATATGAGAACAAATTCCATTAAGTACCTAGAAACCAAAATGGTCAATCAGGTGATTTTTTAGCTGTCCAATATGACTAAATTGGCATCCATTGATGCCCATGCAAATCTCAAGAATCTGCCCTACAAGAGACCTATTGATGGTCAAATTAATCTTTTCACCCCCTCATCGATCTTATATGGATCAAACTATCCGACTCCATAATGATTGAGTGAAGATTCCGAGCAGTAACAATCTTCAACCTATCAGCTATAGCCGAAGACTCCAAGGTCAATGGATCAAACAAACTACATATGTGTCTATAACCGGTGTCATGAAGTTGTCCCTCATGGTCCTGCAAGACATATCCTAGAGCCTCCACCCTGTTACCCTTCTCCACCCACCAGCACCACGAAGTTTGGAAAATGCTTTTAAATCATCAATAAATTAATTTTGACAGTTAGTTGACTAACAAAAAAAGTGATGTGACACGAAATGGTAATTATAACTTATATTATATTATTTTAAAAAATGAATTTCTTTTCTTTCTTTTTTTCACTCTCTAATTTTCCTATCACTTCCTTTCCCTTCTCCAAAACATTTAAATTGTATGAAAAATTTTTGTAATAAACTTTGCTTGAATTAACCTATCCTTTACGTGGTTCAGAATCTCTTTGAGTTTCTTTAATTGACCCATTTTTTAATATTTAAATCTAAAATTTTGTTGAGTTTCATTAATTTTATGGAATTTCTTTGTCCAATATAGCGGCCAAAATTTTCTAAATGATCCAACATAATGAATGAATTGATGAATTTGATTGAGTAGTGTCAGACGATATGATATCAAATGTGTTTTTACCCACTAACTTAAACTTTAATTTTAATCAATCTTAGAGATTTTAGAGCATATACAGAGATTTTTGGGACATGAGACCATTAAAAAGTAAAAGGAACAAGGAGATATTGCCGAAACAAAACTATTTCAACTATTTCTTAAACTTGATGCTATGTATTCCTCTTAGGGAAGGTATTACCCAAGGAATTAGTTGACCTTGTTGAGAACTTCAATTGGAAATCACACGCGTAAATATTTTATTTTTTTAGTACACATGAATATATATTTGTTGGTAAATATTCTTTTTTTCATAAAATAATAATAATAATATTATAAAATATAATTGTGAAAAAATATAAATAATAAAAATTTAGATAGGGGATTCAAATGATTAAATTAAAAATTCACACACTAAAATGAGCATAGGTTAACTCACATAGTGCTTATACTATCAACTTTAAATTGAGAGGTTCAATTTCTCCTACCCCACATTATTGTAAAAATAAAAAAATAAAAAAATCACACGTTGTTTGTATTTTTTTTCTCTTGAATGTAAGAATATGAGAGTGAAGAATTGAATCTACATGTTTATGTTGAATATAATAGATATATATTTTTAACTAATTAAGTTATTACCACATTGACAACTATTAATTTTTGGTGATGCAATATATTAAATATTTGAATTCTCTAATCAATGTCAAGTTTATTAATTTAAAGAAATGTTGATGAAAATATATAATTTTTCTTTCTTTAGTATAACAACTATAAGGTGTAGATTGAACTTCCGATCTCTAGGAGAGGTCATGGCAACATCACTACTTAACATCATGATTATAAAATAAATAAATAAATATATGAAACAAATATATTATGTGGTTGGGATTTTTTTAAAAAATATACTTCAATTAAATAAATGGATAAAATAAATAGATGACGTCCAGTAAATATTTGAAAGAACGTGTTAAAATAATTAAAAATAAATTATTTACTAATGAAAGTAACAAGGTTCAAAATATCGATGTCTCAATTTTATAAAAATATCAATAGAAATTTTAAAAATATTTATAGAAATTGATGGAAATTATTATAGTTAGTTAATAAAATTTTGATTGTGGCTGAATTAGACTATAATTGACCATTTTTAATAATAATTTCTATAAAGTAAGACAATATTTAGATATATATTGTAAAATATTTGCATAAAAATCGATGCGAGGGCAGAAATTTTAAAAATATATAAAAACAATCATAAAATAATATCAAATATTGGAAATTATTACAAATTTAAAGGACATGAAATATTTGTATATAAAATAATTGTAAATTGTTTATTATAAAATGAAGCGGACATAAAAATGAAAAATAATATTATTAAATTAACATAGCATAAAATAATAAGAAAAAATCATAATATTAAACATAACACGACATAATGGTAAAGAAAAAAGAAAAAGAAAACTCTACAAATAGACAAAGTTTGGGAGAAATATTAGAGAACTTACATTAATTCAAGTTTGAGATGAAATTATGTAAAAATTCAATGAAAAATATTTGAATGAAAATATGTGGTTTCTTGAAAATAAAGATTTTATATGGTAAAAGAAAAAAGAAAAAAAAACTTCTCGCTAGCATAGTTAATTGCTAAAAGAAAATCGAAATATTGATGAAAGTTTCGAAATTTTGAAAATTTTTGAGAAATTGGGTGCTGAAATTCCAACCGAACTATCAAAATATTGATGAAAAATTTGAAAATTTGAAAAATTATTGAAAAATCAAAATTCTCCCTTATCGAAATCTTGAAATTTTGATCCACTGAAATTTTGAACTATAAAAGTAACACATATCATTAATTAAAATAGGATGTGAAAACAGGTAACGTGAATCAATTGATACAAATTGGTCAACTCTAATTAATGAATAATTTTATCGAGTAATGGGATTCAATCCTCTTAATTAGGTAATTTAAAGTCATTAAAACCTTCTCATATGTGTATATATATATATATATATATATATATATATATATATATATATTTTTTAGTATAATAGAAGGTAGAGGATTATGGATCTTGGGCTCATGATTACTAGATATTTATATGCCAATTGAGTTAGACTCGTTTTAACATATATTTATTTAATTTAATATATTTACATATTTAATTAATTGTCAATTAAATTACTTAATGATTAACGGTTTAATTAAGATTATGCGTACTGAACACAATTTGAAACTTATATAGTTCTTAATATAATTGTTGTTTGTACTAGAAAACAAATAAATTGCAGCGGCCAACTTTACCTATAATAAAAATATGAAATACATATATAAAAGGAAAAGAAAACGATGTTTATAACTTAAGAAATAAGACATTATAACTTTAACCAAATGTCATATATTCAAATCTTTATATGTTAGAAAATTTGTTTTATTCTACTTAAACAGAATCGTTTCATTTATATGTGACAAGTTTTACATTTAAATATCTCTTAGTTATTACTCACTCTCGTTGGAAAACAAAAAAAAACTTAGAATTCATAACATTTGATGTTTTAATTTTTTTTCACAAGAGCCTTAAAATATAAAATAAATATAATAAGTGTTCTATTTTATATGCTTTTCTTTTTTGCTGGGGTTATTTTCTTTCTTTATTTTTTTTCTCAATTGAAACTGGGATGGAAGTTGGAACAATGCATTCTAAAAATGTTCCAAAATTGATCCATAAAGATGATCATGTATAAAGAATTTGTAAGTTGGAAGTAGAAAAAGTATTATAAATCAACAAAATATCTATTTGTTTATTTATTTATTATTATTCATTCATTTATTGTAACACATTCTTATTGACAAAATAATAAAATATAATTAATAAGTTTTATGGAAAGTTTATTCGATGGGTTGATAAACATTTATTTTCTAATTTTTAGTTTTTTTAAAATAAAGTTGATGTATACTATTTCCATTTATATAATTTGATTGTTTTCGTAATGGTCATCATTTTATTTTTGGTTTTTTGTTTTTGAAAATTAAGCATAGACACTACTTTCACATTCAAATTTCTTCATTTGTTATCTACTTTTTACCAAATAGTTTAAAAAACCAAGCTAAAATTTAAAAACTAAATAAAGTAGCTTTTAAGAACTTTCTTTTGTTATTATAATTTGGTTAAGGATTCAACCATTGTAGTTAAGAAATATGTAAATCATGATAAGAAATGGAGAGGAAATAAACTATATTTTTAAAAATAAAAAATAAAAAACAAAAATATTTATCAAATGGAGCCTTTTCTATCCAAAATTTACCAATGTTTTCAAACATCATACAAGTTTTGAAAACCAAAACTAAGAAAATTTCAAACACTCCCTTTTTTTTTATAATTTGATTAAAAATTCAAGTGTTTACTTAATAAAGTCGTATTATCAAAATAGTGAAAAAAAATAAATCCAAAAAGAAAAACTTATTTAAAATTTTTCATCATCAAATGTTTGGGTTGAATTAAAAAAAATATATTTTAAAAAGTATATAATAAAAATAAAAATTTCCATCATAGAGAAAATTCTGTGAATTATTTAATAGAACTTTGTAAAGAGAGCTTTCAAACTGATCGGTGAAGTGGATGTAAAGATTGAATAATTAATAATATATTGGAATCTTGCATATTATTAATTTTTGATACGGAATCTTGCATTTATTATTTTTTTTATACGAATCTTATTTGTTTAAAAATATTTTTTGATATATAATCAAATTATCAACTCATTCAACGATTTTCTGTGATGTTATCGATGCAAAGTCAAAAGTCAAAATGCTCCACCTTTCAAAAACTATTTTAATTAGAAAATTTATTTAAATACCATTCAGCTTAATAGTTAATAATAACTATGGAATCAATTATGAGGTACACCAAAAGCCCATAGTTTTCTCCCTTCAAATTTATTGTCATTTTTCAAAAAAAGATTTTTGTATTTGGACCTTCAAAATCTTAAAAATATCTAATAATTCTCTAAATTTTTAATTTTCAGTCTCACACGTGAATGAGTTTTTAATCTTGTATTTAGTAGATTTCTAACAAATTCAAAATTTGAGTTTTTAATGTTGTATTCAATAGATCTTTATAAATTTTTAGAGTGTTTGGCTCACCAACATGAGTTAAGTTAGTTGGTATAATATATTAACTCAATATTTGGTCCACCAACTTTATATTTTGGTGGAGTTGGTCCCTTCTTTCAGTGTTTTTAATGATTCCTCCCATCGACCACTGTCGATAGCTATGGTTGTCACACTTTGGAAACCAACTATAGTACCACTGTAAGACTTGCACCTTACTTTTCCCCTTTTAATGATGTTTACTGTTAAGCTAAGCAAAATGTTGGATTAAGTATCTAAGTTAACTTGGATTTATACATTCCGAAGTAAAAGATGAGTTTAAAACTGGAGAAAATGGTTAAGTAAGGAAGCTTAGCTCTCGTTCACATCATCCTGGCTTGGCAAGGAAAATTTTAGCTAAGTGTTGATCATACTGAAGGATGCTTGAACGTCGAGAAAGCACCAGGCGAGCATTGAGTAGATGTCATCGAGCATCGAGTATAAGTGAGCAAGGAAGGAAGCAAGCGTCGAGTATAAATGATCGAGAAGGGTTGAGCATCAAGTAGATGTTGTCGAGTTTTGAGTATATGTGAGCGAGGAAAGAGGCAAGTGTCGAGGGTGAGCGAAGAAGGCTCGCTTGTCGAGTTCGAGCATCGAGTAAGGGCATGTGTCGAGCGAGCTCCCAGCGTCAAGTTCCCCATCAAGTATTTGATTGAGAGCCCTGGAATTGTTTGTCGAGTAAGGACATCTTCCCATCGAGTTTCCCCAGCGAGTAATGAGTTGCTCGAAACACTCAGATTTAAACGCTCAGTTTCAAACCTCTCTTTTAGTTATCTGGACAGATGGCTTAGTTTCGACCATTGATCTCCATTAATGGGTGAGGTGGCTTAAGGAGATTTCAGTTGAAGAGCTGAACATTAGTATAAAAAGAAAGAGGGTTTCAAGGGTTTGTTTTGGACGTTCTACTCGGGCAAACCATGCGAACTTGGTACCATTGGAAAGCTCTTCGAGTCTACTTGCTGAAATTGAGCCTTTGGAAGGGAGATCTCATCGGAAAGAAGGCCGGAGTAGGTACGAATAGTCAGAGGTTCTTTTTCGAGCTTTTCCGGGCACTCAACGAAGAAACTTAGATCTAGACCAAAGCGCTTGGATTTTCGAGCTGAAACTTTAAGGTATTCACGTGGACACGCTTCCAAGTAAGTTTGTAGAGGGAACCTTATCAAGAAAATGTCTAGGTTTCGAGTTATATTTATTTTGGGAAGTAACCCTAGAATATTTACTTAAGCAAGAAGATGAAGTTAGGGCCTTCGGGAAAGATTCGAGGGCCCAAGTTAAACCACAAAGAGTTTCATGCTAAAACTTTAAGGTAACGTTGATGACAAAATTTCGAATATGTTTGGAGAAGGAACCTTCATGAAATGGGTTATAGTTTTCAAGTTATTTACGTTAGAATTTGAATCCGGAAAATGTTGGACGATTGGGCAATCCATTTCCAAGTATGGACTTAGTTAAAAGAGTAGTCTAAAAAAGAAGGCCAAGTAGCAACTAAACTCTTATGTGTAGGAACTATGTCCATTGGAGAGGCCTACATAGCTTAGGAAGAACTAAGCCCAAGGATTTGTGAGTGACTAAATGTTTTCAAATATGTCCACAAAAAGGACATGCGGTTCAAATGAATTTCATGCTAATGTTCATGGTTTTCCAAGCAACTAAAGTTATATTTGTATTTGAAATGAGTTTTGTTAATCCTAGCGTAGGTTAAGAATGTATGAAAAGAAATGCAACTACATGTTATTAATTGTGAAGCATGCTTGTGATTGATAATGATGCTAGAATTTCCCTATGGATGTTATGTTTCTAATGTACCGGGTACCGAAGGTATATAAGGTATCCGAGGAAGTATCTAAGGTGTTTACGATACTTAGTATACTCCACGTGCACGGAGGTAGCTCTTAGATCGAAGTATGGGTTTCCTAGTCACAATCTTCATTAAGGGGCCAAAGTATAGGTCTCACGACCTTGAATGGATGTTGGGAGCTTGAGCTATGAGTGCTTGTTCTCAACTAAGGTTTGCTATCATGATTGATGATAACACCATGATTAATGTATGATACTATTCAAGTTGCTTGAGATTATTTTCCAGCATGTTATTTATTTAGATCTTCAGTTGGAGGATAGGGTGTTTTGAAAAAACTGCCCAAAGGTTGACGACCAGTGTAAGTGCGGTACAGGCTAACCCAAAAAAAAAGTACGACATTGAGAGGCTCCGGGTGGGCTACAGCCTTCGAGGGAACGACTGATCCCGCAGAAGCAGATGTATAGTTGGATCAAATAGAGAAATGCTTCAGTGTGATGAACTTCCCGAAAGACTGCAAAGTCGAGTTAGCTATATTCCTGTTGCAAAAAGGGGCATAAAAGTGGTGGAAGATCCGCTAGGTGGAATAGTTCAAGCACCTTGTTGTGGCTTGAATTCAAGAAGATTTTTTAGGTAAAGTATTACCCTAGCTCTTTTTTAGAGGCGAAAAGAGATGAGTTCCTCAGGTTGGTGCAAGAAACTTTGATTGTGGCGAAGTATGAACAAAAATTTATCGAGCTACCTGAAGGAAATCAGATATGAGGATTTCCATGAGCAGTGGAAGAATCATTCCAAATTCCTTTTGAAATTGAATATAAACAATTATAGTCACAGAATGGAAACTAACAGGTCATGCACAATAAGAAATTACAACATGCTTACAAAGAATATCAAGGGATAGAGTATGCGTACCTTTGAAGAACTATTCTTCAAACTCCCTCAATTAGTCTCCAAGTGTCCAAGAACAACAATGCTTGAACACAACCACTGGTACAACAACATGATCAACAGCAAACACCATACGAACAACACGAACAGCCAAAAGCTCCTCGAACACAATCGAGTTGAGTGAGGAAACCACCACAATGGTTACCTTGGTATTCTCAGTGTGAGAATCCAGGAGTTGTGGGCTCTATATGATATTGGCTTGAGGAAGAGACAGGAGGACAACGATCGTGTAGACGATCGAGCAAGTGGGAGATGAGACCGTCTATCGTATAGACGATGTGCTCGATCGTGTAGTAAATGGCAGCCTACGTATAGAAAATGCCACGCGATCATTTAGCTACGATCAGCTAATGAACTATCATATGCTCAATGTGCACAATCGTTTAGTCTCTCTATAAGCTATCGCTTAATGAAACATTTTCACTCGATAGCCTTGTCCTTGAGCAACTTTCCGAATGAAGTAACTAATAATTTTAGGAAAACATTTTTCCTTTTATTTCATGATTACCATTAAACCACCAATAACCTCCCACTCAATTGGTTATTAGAGAAAAATAAATAATTATCAAATAATTAATATTATTATAAATAAATATGATAACCAACTTACCATATTATATTTATAACCTATAGTTTTACTATTTCATCTCATGAAACATACAAACCATAGTTCTTTTTCCATTTTATGGTATTTAATATAAATCATATTTACAATAATCCTCTACTTGATGTATCTCATACACCACACCAATTATATCATATATAATTGAATTTCCTCTTTTTAATTTAAACACTTCAAACTAAACCCAAGAACTAATTCTCAACTTGAATCCATTGAGCTACCAAGGGGACCTTATAAACCTGTAGCTTGAAGCTCCAATGGTACGTGAATAACTGACTAAACTCTTTAGTTATGGGATCCACCATCCGTTAACTGTCAGGCACTCCACTAAAGACTGACATCTGCACTCTCCTCACTACAAATATATTTATGTGTCCATATTAACCAATCAACAATGCGATAACCCTTCATAAATCGCTCGTAAGTACAGCTGGGTCAATTTACCATTTGCCCCTATAGTTACATCTAACTCCTTAAGTACCACTGATTCCTCTAATGAACATAAGTCATAGTCCTACTATGACTGAGTCCTCTCTTCCAAAGAGAGGTTGTGGCCACTATGTTCAAGACCCGGAATTAGCCCTTAAGGGAGCAATCTATCTACTTACCCCTGCTTTGGGGATGGATTGAATTCCATCTTGTATAACTGAGTTTCCAGCTCCCTAATCAAACAAATCCTCAAAAAGGTGGGCTTGTTGAGTTGGTAATCTGGCCACTCTCACCCATACTAATTAAAGGACTACCCTCAAAGGCAGGAGTTCCCAAAACACTCAGGATTGAGGTCATGTCACCTATGGTCGTTAAAGTGAGATGTAAGTCTCAAGTATCAACGACGTTATATGAAGAGACAAATTATCTCATAGTTCGGTCTTATACAAAATCTTTCTATAGGACACCCCCACTCGCATGTCTCCATATGAATGGTCAGGATCAGACCATCTGTAGTAGTTCACAACACTTGTAAACCTCTATAAAGCGGGCCGTATCCGTAGTGTCACCAGGATAAGGTATCCCTCCTATATCCTTATACTACAGATCTTTTAGGTTATCACTTAAGGCATGATCCACTTTGTATATCTCATATACATGCTTAAGTTTACATACAATAACCATGGATCTCTGTTTATTGGATATGAGTAAATACAAATAAAATAACTCTGATTTTATTCATAACAATGTGTACAATGTTTACAAACTACGAGACTTCGGGCATGCTACAGTGGGAGTGGAGTTTTCTTTCAGTGCGGGCAAACAGGTCATTTTAAGAGAGAGAGTGCCCCCAGTTAGCTCAAGGGGCCCAGTCAGTACAATAGGTGACCTCCCAGACAGTGAACCAGTCGAAGGGTACTGAAAATAGAGGATAGGGAATGAGTGGTGCAAAACTGAAGGGTGTGGCGGAACGGCCCCCACAGCAGGGGCATGTGTACGCAGTTACACATCAAGAAGCCACAAAAGCCCAGTTGTAGCGACTGGTAATGTGACCTTATATAATTAGTCTACTTATGTTTTAATTGATCCTGGTGCCACACATTCCTTTGTATCTAGCATGTTTGCATCACATTTAGATAGGTTGCTTGAGGGTATATTAGAGGACTTATTTTTCTTTGGTCATATGGGAGATGTAGTAGTAGTAAGTGATTGGTATAAAAGTTGTAACATGTTGATCGAAGGGCAGGATTTCTGTGTCGACCTAATTCCCTTAGACTTGCTAGAGTTTGATGCAATTCTGGGAATGGACTTCCTGCGTAAGTACCATGCTATTGTTGATTGCTATAGAAGGGAAGTGACCTTCAGGAGACCCGAGAAGCAGGAAGTAGTTCTTGTGGGATGTAAGGGGCTAACTTTCAGGTAGACTTATCTCAACAATAAAGGCCAGGAAGTTGATGGGAAAAGGATGTGAAGCCTATCTGGCTCATGTAGTGGTCTCCCCGAATGAAAAATTGAAACTTGAAGATGTACCAGTAGTTCAGGCTTGCCACCAATAAACAATGGAACTTATTCTGAAAATTCAATAAGGTGTTCTTGAATAGATGTTTTGCTTGATAGAAATCCAATAAACCGGAAAGTCCCTTGACTATTGGATGAGTACTTGAACTTTATGTGGAGACATAAAGGTGGATCAGGTTCGAGTAAATAGTCAAAATGATCTATAGTATATGAATAAGATCGGGTACCTTATTCTAGTAACACTATTAGATGTGGCCTGCTCTGTAGTTGTTACAAGGAGCTGTAAAGTGCTACAAACGAAATTATCCTAATTCGTTCATGTTGGGACATGAGGAGCGGGGGTGTCCTTGTGCAAAAGGCTTTGTATAAGATCGGACCATGAAATTAGTCACTCTTACTTTATAACGTTGTTTACTGTTTAAGACTGACTATTTCAAAGGATGACCTAGGTAACTTAACCTTAATTCTGAACTAACTATGAACTCCTGTTTATTGGACTTATCCTTATATTTACATAGGTGAGGGTTGGCTCAACAAAGCTGACTCAATAAACCTCCCATTTCAGGGGTAAGACCGGATAGATAGCTGGGGACATAGGGTGCAAGACGAAATTCACTCATATACCTGCTTTAGGGATAGTAGAGAGGTTGTTCCCTTAAGTGTTGATTCTGGGTCTTGAACAAGGGGCCCCACCCTCTCTCATTGGCCCGAGAGGGATCGGTTTTGTTGATTGGATCACAAAAGAATTGTTCATTAGGGGATTAGTGGAGACTTAAGGAACAAGAGGTAATTTCGGGAGTAAAACAGAGATTTGACCTAGCTGTTATTATGAATAACCTGTGAAGAGTTAACTTACTAATCATGGTTATATCGAGTGGACATACTATATCTACAGTGAGGGGAATTCAACTGTGGATTTTAGTGGAATGACTCATTAGTTAACGAATGAGGGTTAGATCGGTCTAATGAGTTTAGCCGATTAATCTCGGAACGTTGGAGCCTATGATCTGTAGGTCCACGAGGTCCCCCTACTAACTCAGAAATAGATTAGCTTTAGAGTAGCGTGATGAGTTAATTTGAAACGTTCAAATTAAAATCAAACGAAATTGGAGAATATATATTTAAATATATGAAGATGAATTTGTGTAAAATTTAATTTAATATTGGATATTAAATTAATTAGAATTATTAAATGTTTAAATAATTATTTATTAATTTTATTAGAAAATTAATTTGTAAAATTAATAAATTTTGATTTTATAAATAAAATATAATTTTAAAATCATTTTGGATTTTGGAAATAGAAAAACTCAAAAATGAAAAATTGGTTTTTTCAAACTTCATCTTCAATTTGCTCACAAAGAACCCATTATCATCAACCTTCAATAACTCCAAGCATGAGCAGCATCCCATGCAGTCAATCTCTTTGTATGATAGTATGCAATATATTGAAGAGCTTGGAGTGAAGTTGAGGTGGTCTCAACCGATTTATTTTTTCTGAAAATTCGGGTAGAAGAAGGTGTTCTTCATTTGGGTTGTTGCAGTGAGCTTTCTCCAAAGTCCCTTTGATTCCAGCTTATTTTGAGTCCCACAACTCAATCTAGAGTACCAAGAAAATAGTAGGGAAGATCTTGTGGTGGTCTGCATAAAGATTTAGAGGAATTAGCAGCTGAAATCGAGATTTCAACGATTCTTCAAAGGTATGTTTTGAAACCCATTAAATTCTGTTTGAGCATGTTTTTCTTTTCTGCCAAAATTAATCAATTAGAGTGCTTATCGATCCTTGTCGCTTCTGTTGCGTGCTGGTACCTATCCAATAATTGGTATCAGAGCATCATATAAGCAATCAATTTGGTTTAATTTTGGTTTGGTGGGTGTTTAATATGAAAATATGAAACTGTTGTACTAATATGGTTTTCTGAGTTTTGGCTTTAATTTCTTGTTTAAATTTGTAATTGGCTGTTGCTTGATGAGCTTATATGTCTTCCCAAGAGTCTGTAATTTATTTGGAGTCATTAAAATTGAAATTAAGCTGTAATTCGAAGAAACAAGCGAAGAGACCGAGTTATAGATTCCAGAAAATCAGCATCTGTTCATATCATCGTTGAGCTTCAGTAGCTAAACGATCGTTTAGCTTCATGTGTTAGATGATGTGAAGAAAAAGCTAAACGTTCGTGTAGCTTTAGACATTAATCGTTTAGGTGTTGTGTGCTAGACGATCGTGTACCTGCGGGAGCTAGGCGATGCGTTGTATTTCTTTGCGACGGCACTACACGATCGTGTAGCTTCGGCTGGGAGCTAAGCGATAGCGCTACACGATCGTTTACCTTTGATCGGGAGCTAAGAGATGCGTTGAGTTGCTATGCAATAACACTAAGCGATCATTTACCTCTATGCGACAGCTAAGCGATGCGTTGAAATGCTAAGCGATAGCACTACACGATGGTTTACCTATGTGCAACAGTTGGGTGATGCGTCGAAAGTTATGCGATAGCACTAAGCGATCGCTTACCTTATGCACACCTAAACGATCAAGACGCGGCACTAGACGATGGCGCTAAGCGATCGTGTAGTAAATGTCTGTGCTAAACAATCGAGCTATGCGATAGTGTTGAACACTATGCAATCGTGTAACATCCTTCGACACTAGACGATGACACTAAACGATCAGGCAAACACATGACGATGGTATTCAATGTAAAATGATCGACCTTAGCGAGATTTTGAGCAAGAGCAAGAGCAGTTGGTTCAGCCAGTTCTCTTGAGGTCCGATCCGATTCAACCTCAAATGATTTTTGGCTGGTCTAGTTCAGACTTTGCTCGTCCAGTTCATACGGTTCGGGTCCGGTTCAAGCGATTTGGAGTGGTTCGAGCGGTGTTGAAGCTGTTTTTGTAATATTAGGTTTTTGTTTGCTTTTTTTTTTTTTTTTTTTTTTACCCAAAACTAAAGCCATATCGGTTTGTGTTTAATTATTTATGCATTGGATGTATGTTATAATTAAATAAATCTTATATGTGCATATAGTATGCCATTTAGATTTAAAATCCCACCGAAGGAAGCATGTTACATGCATTGAAAGTATGTTATAAGTTGTTATAATATATAGTATGCATGTTAGGGTTTCTTGTATTTAATATAATGGTTATATTAAATATTGAATGCCTGTATTTGTGGATGTTTAGCATGTCTAAAGTTTTATAAGTTGTTATAAAATTGGGTTAGACATTTAAAATCTATAACAAAGAATAGCTGCATGCTCACGTAGGTTAACCACTTGTTTTAATAGTTAAAATAGGTCGTTAAACTTGTAAAACTTGGGTTACAAACTCAACTGGTATATAATCCTGTCGAAGGCTGGGGGTATTTAAGTTGACGGAATGCGGAACACCTCCTACCTAGGGATTATGGCCGAATAATTGAGCATTGTTAACCGATTTCATGAGTATTCCTGAGCGATGTGAGGTAATAAAAGGGTTTATCACCTAGACATCATAGGTTTAAATCCATTTATAAGAGTTATACTTGGATAAACCACATAGACTTAGGGTTGTTTTTATTAGCCAGAAAAGAACTTAAATATAAATTTACCCAAAAAATTAGAACACTTTAGTGGTAGTCAATAACTTCTATATGATAGAGTTATTAGAAAAATTAAATGGGAGATTAATAACATACACGATATCTTATTCTTAGCTCTCGCGTCCCTAAGAGTTCACAGTCTAAATTTAAGCGGTACTTCGTGTCACCCTAGAAGTGACCTCCATACGAAAAGTATTTTTTAGCTTAAATTTAGACTCTGGTGAATAAGGGGAAGTTGTTCGAACAGAAATCAAGTGTATGATTTCAACTGCCAAGTCTCCACATAGTTCACACTATGAGATTCATATGATGCTTCATGTCACCCTGAAAGTGACCTCCATATAGAGAGCAGATATATGAGTCAATATCAAGGTGAACAGGGGAAGTAGTTTATAGTAAGTGGGTGAAGGAAATGTATCAACATATCCTGTGGTCTCTTCCGTTAGTTTGGACCATGAGATTCCTATGTTGCGCCTGCTGGTTAGCTTTAAGCGGCCCCTTGCTAGCTGATTAACGACGGCTATCCCCATGGTGAGTTGTAACATAGGATTTGAAACAACTCAAGCTTCAGAAATGGATAAGATTTCTTAGGTCTTAGTGACCTCCAACGTCTGAAAATGGCAAGTCTACACTTATAGAATTATGAAGTGTTAATAATTTCTAACCAAAAGCGGTACCTAAATGACTATCAGAATATGAGTTATTCTAGAGATAGTATTTAGTCAAGAATGTCTTGATGTAGTATCGTTGCAAAAGAATAATCTTGGGTACATTATTAAAATTGCTAAAACTTGATTGGATTTAAAATTTCAGAATGACGAGTTCAACCATACAAATGTTGGCATTGGATAAACTCATTGGGGATAACTATGTAAATTGGAAATCAAATTTGAACACGATACTTGTGATAGAAAATTTGCGGTTTGTCTTAACTGGGGATTGTCCTTCCATTCTTAGCTCTAATACAAACCGAAATGTTCGGGAGTACACGACAGATGGGTCAGGGCAAATAATAAAACCTGTGCTTATATCCTTGCCAGCTTATCTGATGTCTTGGCGAAGAAGCATGAGGATATGAGTACTGCCAAATAGATTATAGAATCTCTACGAGGGTTGTTTGGAAAACCGTTCTTCACCCTGAGGCATGATGCCATTAAATACGTTTACAACAGTTGCATGAAAGAGGGGACCAATATTCGTGAACATGTCTTGAACATGATGGTCCACTTTAATGTGGCAGAAGTAAACGATGCTGTCATGGACGAGAGAAGTAAAGTTGGTTTTATTCTAGAATCTCTTTTGAAGAGTGTTTTGCAATTCTGTATGAATGCATTGATGAATAAAATTGAATACAGCTTGACTACTCTACTGAATGAGCTACAGGCTTACCAGATAATGTTTAGAACAAAGGGTCTAGAGCAAGAAGTAAATGTTACTACTACCGAGCCTTTAAGCCTGATGTTGCCTCATCTTCGAAGAGTAAGAGTATTCCTATGAAGAAGAGCAAAGGGAAAGGGAAGAAAAAGCCTGCTGGAAAGAAAGGCAAGGATAACGATGCAGAGAAAGGGAAATGTTCCCACTGCAATGAAGAAGGGCACTAGAGGAGAAACTGCCCTCAGTATCTTGCCGAGTAGAGAGCAGAGAAAAGATACTCAGGCTAACTAGTCCTTGGGACCATTTGCTCAGCTCATCTAGTGGGAGAAGTTGCTGTTTGATTTTACTTTTTTTTTTTTGTAATCCTTGTAAAGAACAAATTGTATATATTTTTGTGATAAATGAAATGTTCATTTTCAAAAATTATGTTTGTTCAAGCAACTTCTGTTAAGAATCAAACTGTTAAAAGCCATTTGTAAATATTTAGATATTTAAATGGCTCGATCAAAGTATAGAAAGTTTAAAGATTTCTAGATCTGACCGTTAACAAAGAGTTGTTGAGACAAGTCATATGCATCTTATTCAAAGAGATGAGAGTACCTCAATGTAGTAGGAGGAAAGTGTATTTCCTGGCCATTATTAAAATGCAATCCTCATATAGTTTTATTCAAAAGCCTATCATATATTAAACAATATTTACAATGATTCTCTCGGCTAAAGTGTTCGAGAATCACCTAGTAGGACTAGGAACACCAGATTAATAATCTAGGGCAAGTGGGAAAAATATCAGGTATGGGATACCGAATGGTAAAAGATGGGTATGAGATGCCCTAGTTTATTGTATTTCTCTATAAAATTCAAAAACTCAGTCTTATATATCGAATATATAAGTTATCACTGGAGTTTTAGTCCAAGTGGGAGTTTGTTGGGTTTTATGTCCTAAAACTTGTGACATGTAAACAATGGAACTTATTCTGAAAATTCAATAAGGTGTTATTGAATAGATATTTTGCTTGATAGAAATCCAATAAACCTGAAAGTTCCTTGACTATTGGATGAGTACTTGAACTTTATGTGGAGATATAAAGGTGAACCAGGTTCGAGTAAATAGTCAAAATGATCTATAGTATATGAATAAGGTTGGGTACCTTATTCTGGTAATACTATTGGATGCGGCCTGCTTTGTAGTTGTTACAAGGAGTTGTAAAGTGCTACAAACGAAGTGATCCTAATTCATTCGTGTTGGGACATGAGGAGTGGGGGTGTCCTTGGCAAAAAGGTTTGTATAAGATCGGACCACGAAATTAGTCACTCTTACTTTATAACGCTGTTTACTGTTTAAGACTGACTATTTCAAAGCGATGACCTAGGTAACTTGACCTTAATCTTAAGCTAACTATGAACTCTTGTTTATTTGAATTATCCTTAGATTTTCATAAGTGAAAGTCGGCTCAACAGCGCTAGCTAAATAAACCTCCCATTTCAGGGGTAAGACCGGATAGATAGCTGGGGACATAGGGTGCAAGACAGAATTCAATCCTACCCGCTTTAGAGATAGTAGAGAGGTTGTTCCCTTAAGTGTTGATTCTGGGTCTTGAACAAGAGGCCCTGCCCTCTCTCATTGGCCCGAGAGGTACTTGGTTTTGTTGATTGGATCACAAAAGAATTGTTCATTAGGGGATTAGTGGGGACTTAAGGAACAAGAGGTAATTTCGGGGGTAGAACAGAGATTTGACCCAACTGTTATTACGAACAACCTGTGAAAGGTTGACATACTAATCATGGTTATATCGAGTGAACATAATATATCTATAGTGAGGGGAGTTCAATTATGGGCTTTAGTGGAGTGACCCATTAGTTAACAAATAGGGGTTAGATCGGTCTAATGAGTTTAGCCGACTAATCTCGGATCGTTGGAGCCCATGCTGTAGGTCCACGAGGTCCCCCTACTAGCTTGGAAATGGATTAGCTGTAGTAGCTTGATAAGTTAATTTGAAATGTTCAAATTAGAATAAAACGAAATTGGAGAATATATATTAAAATATGATTTAAATATATGAAGATAAATTTGTGTAAAAATTAATTTAATATTGGATATTAAATTAATTAGAATTATTTAAATTGTTTAAATAATTATTTATTAATTTTATTAGAAAATTAATTTATGAAATTAATTTGTAAAATTAATAAAATTTGATTTTAGAAATAAAATATATTTTAAAATCATTTTGGATTTTGGAAATAGAAAAACACAAAAATGAAAAATTGGTTTTTTCAAACTTCATCTTCAACTTGCTCACAAAGAACCCATTATCATCAACCTTCAACAACTCCAAGCATGAGCTGCATCCCATGCAGGAAATCTCTTTGCATGATAGTCTGCAATATATTGAAGAGATTGGAGTCAAGTTGAGGTGATTGCAACCGATTTAATTTTTTTGAAAATTTGGGTAGAAGATGGTGTTCTTCATTTGGGTTGCTGCAGTGAGCTTTCTCCAAATTACCTTTGATTCCAGCTTATTTTGAGTCCCACAACTCAATCTAGAGCACCAAGAGAATAATAGGGAAGATCTTATGGTGGTTTGCATAAAGATTTGGAGGAATTAGTAGCTAGAAATCAATATTTCAACAATTCTTCAAAGGTATGCTTTGAAACCCATTAAATTCTGTTTGAGCATGTTTTTCTTTTCTGCCAAAATTAATCAATTAGAGTGCTTATCGATCCTCGTCGCTGCTGGTACCTGTCCATCACGGTCTTATACAAACTCCTTCGTATAGAATATTCCGCTCACATGTCTATACATGAATGATTAGGATCAGATCATTTGTAGCACTTTACAACAATTATAACACCTACAATGCAGGCCATACTCGTAGTGTCACCAGGATAAGGTACCCAACTTTCTCCATCTACTACAGACCATTTACGTTATTACTTAAACATGATTCACCCGTATGTCTCTACATACATGTTTAAGCTACAAGATAACCTTGGATGTTAGTTTATTGGTTTGTAGTTAATGCAACTAAAATATGGAATAAACTATCATATATTTTATTAAATAAACAATGAGTTTGTACAAAATATTTACAAACTATAGGACCCTAGAGATTTAGGGCATCAACCTCAACAATCTCCTAATTGACCTAAAGCTAATGGGCTGTACAATATAGTCAAAATATAAAGTACACAAATAATAAACTAGGGCATAACACGCGCCCAATACAAATCTCCTACTTGCCCTAGTCTAAACGTGGCTTGTCCCATAGTCCCATACTCTGCAGGTGACCCTCAAACACCCCATGAGGGCCTTTGTAAATGGATCAACAACATTGTGCTCCGAAGCTATCTGCATGATAATCACGTCCCCTTGATGAACAATCTCTCAGATGAGATGATACTTTCGCTCTGTATGTTTCCCGTGCTTGTGCTCCGAAGCTATCTGCATAACACCTCACACATTTTTTTAGTAATAATGTAATTTCAGTAACTTTATTATTTGGAATTTCAGTAATTGTTATTAGTTGGAGGGCATTTTTGGAATTTTGGACTTTAAGTTTAAGTGCGGGAATTTAATTGTTGGCGTGAAATTATTCAAATTGAAAATTAATGGCAGGAATTAATTTTCTTTTGAAACGGAAAGGAATTTAATAGTATAAAACGGAAAGGAATTAAATGTAATTATATATATTTATTTTTTTGTTTTATTATTATTATTGTTTTTTTTTTATAAAAAGTCAAACCCACATTTCCCTTTCTTACTCACGCATCCCCCCCCCCCCCCCCCCAATTTCATCTTCCTCCAACTGAGACTGTAGTCACCGTCCAAAGCCGCCACGTCAGTTTCTTTTTCATGACCTCCGTCCACCACTACTCAAGCGTCGTTCGCTTTTGCCGTCACTGGATCTATCGATTTGGGTAAGATTTTTGCCGTTTGGGTTGTTTTCGGTTGATTCTTAAATACTCATTTACTTTTGGTATCAATTGGTTGATACCCATTGTGTTTCAACTTTGCATTCAAGTTTGTGAAGGTATTGAGGTGTTGTTCAGTGAAGTTTGAGTTTGTTTTAGTGAGTTTTGGTAAGTTTTATGCTTTGATGACCCTCTTGTGGATTAATTTTAGTTGTTGAACAATTTTGGTAAAGTCATTTGGAAGTGATTTTTTTGACGAAGCTACATATGGATAATTTATTTGAGACATTGATACTAAAGTATGTAGTTGATTCAAGCTTTAATCATGTAAGCCTAATTTCAAATTATGATTAGGGGGTTGATTCAAGAATTTCATTCAAGATGAAGAAGAGTTTGGTTTGCTAATTATTGGGCTTAAAATTGGAGGTTTGGAAGGTGAATTCGAATTGGACCATACCTTAGGTAAGGTTATCTGGAAATATTTTGTAATATTTTGGTGTTTGGATTTTGGCCTTAACTATTAATTTTAAAGCTTGGTTTATGTTTAGGCTTGATTAAGGATTCAAGAATTTCATAAAGATTCAATTGCTTTTTGGTTCGACCTAATATCAAGGTAAGTAATCTTACTATTGGAACTGCCCACGGGCCAGACATTAGATGTATGCTAGCATGTTAAATGAAGGTTATGGCAGAATGACAACATAAAAGATTGATAGTATAACATGATTAAAGTATGTTCTGTTACGAGATCCGAATTATTTATTTACGCACATAGACACTTGAATGCTAGTATGAGATGATATGTGCTTCCATGGTTGTATTTGATCTGATGATGTTGAGGTATACATGTATGTTGTAGAACCATGATGTTGAGGTATATGTGTATGTTGTAGAGCCACGATGTTGAGGTTTATATGTATGTCATAAATTCGTACAGTGATGATTATGATGTTGAGACTGTGCAAATGTTCTTACTGATTAGTTAAATGCCCATTAGATTTTGTGTTTCCTTCGGGATTCACCAGTTTGTGTTTCCTTCGAGATTCACCAGTTTGTGTTGTCTTTGGGATTCACTAGTTTGTATTTCCTTCGGGATTCACCAGTTTGTATCTCCTTCGGGATTCACCAGTTTGTTTCTCCTTCGGGATTCACCAGTTTATGTCTCCTTCGGAATTCACCAGTTTATGTTTCTTTCGGGATTCACCAGAGGTAGTGGGCATACTTAACTACAGTAGTAAAGGACTTAGTCTTCTTCTTGTTTCATGTGCATATGTGTCCTATGAGGACTAGAGCAGTTTATATGTTTCACCAAAGGTGGGTATCTAGAGAAGATAGATGCCCAACCTGACCCAGTAGTGGGGTTATTTACTGAGTATTTTATACTCATTCTTTCTCATGTTGTTGTTTCAGGTAAGGGTAGAGATGCACCGGCGATGGCTAAGCGACATTCGTGATCGAGCCACTGGGACTAGTTTTTAGGCTTCCGCTCATGAGATTTAGAGTTCTTTTCATGTTTCTCTCAACTTTTAGTTTTGATGTTTAAAATTTATTTTTAAGAATCGTTTTTCAGACTTATTTATTATCCTTTATGATTTATGGGTACCCTACTATTGTTTTAATATTTGAATTTAATGAAAATCTTTTGAACTTACCTTATTTAATTAGCATTTATTTCGCCATAACAGAGTGTCATTTGGAGTTCCATGCATGCATGTATTTAGTAACGACCTAACTTAAGTCCTAGGGGGTCGGGTCGTTACAGTTGGTATCAGAGCCCATGTTTTGGGTTTTGTAGACTGACTTACTATGTAAGTCTAGATTCTCCATGTGGCCCATGAACGGATTCCTCGTCATTGCCAGGTACGTCTTATCAATTACAAGTTTTATGATAGTTGTGCATTAAAATATTTTTTTAGCTTAAATGCACTAGTTACGCTCTAATGCTAGGTCAATGACTCGTTAGAAGTTATTATAAGAGGATTATCAGGTACGACACTACAAAAGGAGAAAAATAAAATAAAATAAATTATGAGGTCACTTGGCACTAGTTTATCTCATGGAAATTATATTAGAAACGAAAAAAATACATATACCTCAGTTCGGAGATCTTAAAGGTTGATGAAACTATGTAGAGTTATGACAGTTTAGAAATAAAGGTATGTATATGTTTAAGCCCAGGAATGAAATTGTCTTGACGATAATTCATTAAGGACTAGTGTTATGTTTTGTGGTACAATTGGAGGCGGTATAAATAAATTTCTTCATAGGCCACATACTCAATTATAAGGTTAAAAGTTGTTTTATGGATAAGAAGGAGAAAAAGAAGAGACTATGAATTTATTAAAGGTTCTGAGATATTAAAACTAAACATTTTGAGAGGAATTTTGGAAATGATTAATAAGTCATAATCACTTTAGTAATACTACGACTTGATGGACTAGGTAAAGTATGTGTAGTGATATGAAGGATTCTTTTGGAATATCAACTACGTTGATGTCCTTAAAGGAAGCCAAAATAGTTGGACATGAGTTTAGACTTAAAGGGGATAAAGCAAAGTATTATTTGTTTGGGTTGAAGGATTATTTTAGAGTGCCTAGATTAATTAAATTCATAGCCTTATTATATGAAGAGATCAAAGTTGGACAAATACGAACAAACGAAAGTATTTTGGAGTTTAAAAGCATGAAAATTGACAAACGAGAATTCTACAAGATGAAAATTCTTAGTGAGAGAGATAAGACTTATGGAGGAGTTAAGTAAAATATACTTTAGTAAAGAGATTATGTTCCACTTGGAAAATGAAAAAAAAAAAAAATCCAAGAAAGTTTACTCTTTTGGAAATACAAAGGAATTTAATGTATTCAAAACTCCCAGTTAAGTATGGTTTGGAGGTATGATATGAGGGGTTACAAGGAATTCTTTTTGGTGTAAAAGAAAAATATCTCATTATCATGTGGAATTTTAGGAGAATATGAGTTGGATGGAAAGATAGCTTACATAGGTGATCGGTATGGAACTTTGTTTTAACACAAGAATCTGTTATCGAAATAAAAGGTTGAGAACGGATAAGCTAAAATGGAGTTACTAGTAACAGTAGATATTCAAGAACTATTGACATGGTATGTTGATGCTTCATTAGTTAAAAGGTAAACCATTGAAGGCTTTAGTAAGATTTAAGGGATTTTGACGTAGTGTGCAAGTTCGAAACATGAACTGGCAAGACCATCAATTTGATTGAAAAAGGAAATTAATCCAACTTGAGGTAGACAAAAGTGGTATATACACAAAAGTAAGTTGGATCTTCCAATATCACCACTGGCATAAGGGATAGACTGGTAATAAAGTTGAGTTGATAACAAGAAGTTGCTATAGATGGGTTTGGAGCAGTACATGATAGTACGTTTTTCCTTGCATGGGCAATGAATAAACTAGCTCTAGGGAGTACGAGTAATTCAAGCTATGACTTATGAATCAAGAATATTTTATCATAAAAACTAACTACAGGGATCAATTACAGTTATTACGAGGTTATGGAAATATGTTATCAATTGGCTGATGCTTTAGCATCTAGGGACTTCAAAACCTCATTTTCAGAGGGAATTTTAGACTCATCCGTAGTAGGGTCTAAGTAATAATATGTGATTGTTTTAAGGCTAAAGGATAATATGAGGATTGGATCAAGCAAGTTTTATAGCCCATGATAGTATAGAGCCTCATGATGATTTTCTCATGAATGTGAGATCTAATTAGACAGAGTTATTCTCAGACATGTAGACCCTAATAGAGACATCACAGTCGGCGCTTTTAAAGCAGAAGCAGTATTCAGTTGAGCAAATTTGTTCTGGTACGTATCTTTAGATGATGCATTATATAGCATGACCAGTTTTTCCACTACACATATGAAGTTTTCCCTATGACAGAATGGTAAGTTCAGATATATGTTTTTAGTGGATAAGTCTTTCTTAAGCTCACGATAGTTTTCATAGTTCTCACCTTGAGCATGTTAAAGTATTGTTGGTTTTCAGCATCTTAAGTTTCACAGTTATATATGTAAGGGGTTGTCAGACCTTTTTTTTATACTAGTTTCAACTATGTCAAACAGTGACTCTCGTTTTACATCTAGTTTTTGGAAGAGTCTCTAGTTAGCATTGGGTACTCGATTGAATTTTAATACGACTTTTCACGTACAGACTAATGGTCAGAAAGAACGTTTGAACCAGACATTGGAGAATATTTTGTGCACTTGTGCATAGAGTTTTCAGGGAGTTGAGTCTCTCACTTGAATTTGATGGAATTAGCATAATAACAGTTATCCGACTACCATTGGCATGTTGTCAATTGAAGCCCTCTATGGGAAGAGCTGCAGGTCTCCTGTGTGTTGGGATGAGGTAGAAGAGAGGAAATTGCTAGGACTTGAGCTATTGCAAACCATGAATGGGGCAATACAGAAGAGCAAGGCTTGTATGCAAACAGCTCAGAGCAAACAGAAAAGCTACGTTGACATGAGACGTAAGGACCTAAAATTTAAGACTAGGTGATAAAGTGTGCTTAAAGGTGGCACCTATAAAGGGTGTTTTGAGATTTGGAAGGAAAAGGAAGTTGAGTCCGAGATTCATTGGACCTTTCAAGGTTTTGAAGCGAGTTGGCCCCGTAGCTTACCGATTGGCATTCCCTCAGCACTGTCTTTAGTTCATAATGTCTTCCATGTTTCGATGATAAGGAAGTATGTAACAGACTCGTCCCATGTAGTTGACTACGAGCCCTTACAGTTGAATAACAACTTGAGCTACGAGGAGAAGCTTATAGAGATTCTCGCCAGAGAGGTAAAAACATTGCGCCGCCGGGAAATTGTTTTTGTGAAAGTTCTGTGGCAGAATCACCAGTTCAAGGAGGCTACTTGGGAGCGAGAGGATGAGATGAAGGCCCAGTACCCGGAGCTTTTTCAAGAATGAACTTTTGAGGACGAAAGTTCTTTGAGAAGGGAAGAATGTAACACCCTGCACATTTTTTTGTAATAATGTAATTTCAGTAACTTTATTATTTGGAATTTTAGTAATTGTTATTAGTTGGAGGGCATTTTTGGAATTTTGGACTTTAAGTGTAAATGTGGGAATTTAATTGTTGGCGTAAAATTATTCAAATTGGAAATTAATGGCAGGAATTAATTTCCTTTTGAAACAGAAAGGAATTTAATAGTATAAAACGGAAAGGAATTAAATGTAATTATATTTATTTCCTTTTTTGTTTTATTATTATTATTATTATTTTTAATAAAAAGTCAAACCTATATTTCCCTTGCTTCCTCACGCATCCATTGGCACCCCTCCTCAATTTCTTCTTCCTTCAGCCGAGATCCTAGCCGCCGCCCAAAGCCGCCGCGTCAGTTTCTTCTTCATGACCTCCGTCCACCACTACTCAAGCGTCGTTCGCTTTTGCCATCACTGGATCTATCGATTTGGGTAAGATTTCTACCATTTGGGTTATTTTCGGTTGATTTTTGAATACTCATTTACTTTTGGCATCAATTGGTGATTCAAGTTTTTGAAGGTATTGAGGTGTTGTTCAGTGAAGTTGGAGTTTGTTTTAGCGAGTTTTGGTAAGTTTTATGCTTTGATGACCCTCTTGTGGATTAATTTTGATTGTTGAGAAATTTTGGTAAAGTCATTTGGAAGTGATTTTTTTGACGAAGCTACATATGGATAATTTATTTGAGACATTGGTAGTAAAATATGTATTTAATTCAAGCTTTAATCATGTAAGCCTAATTTCAAATTATGATTTGGGGGTTGATTCAAGAATTTCATTCAAGATGAAGAAGAGTTTGGTTTGCTAATTATTTGGGCTTAAAATTGGAGGTTTGGAAGGTGAATTCGAATTGGACCACACCTTAGGTAAGGTTATCTGGAAATATTTTGTAATATTTGGGTGTTTGGATTTTGGCCTTAACTATTAATTTTAAAGCTTGGTTTATGTTTAGGCTTGATTAAGGATTCAAGAATTTCACAAAGATTCAATTGCTTTTTGGTTCCACCTAATATCAAGGTAAGTAATCTTACTACTAGAACTGCCCACGGGCCAGAGATTAGATGTATGCTAGCATGTTAAATGAAGGTTATGGCAGAATGACAACATGAAAGATTGATAGTATAACATGATTAAAGTATGTTCTATTACGAGATCCGAATTATTTATTTACGCACATAGACACTTGAATGCTAGTATGAGATGGTATGTGCTTCCATGGTTGTATTTGATCTGATGATGTTGAGGTATACATGTATGTGCATGGAAACAAGTGAGAAAGCCTCCTCATAGTCAACTCTCTCAACCTGGGTATAACTCTTTTCCACTAATCTAGCCTTGAAGGTTTGCACCTTCCCATCAGCACCTCATTTCCTCTTCTAGATCCATTTACAACCTATAGCTTTAACCCCATCAGGTTGTTCTACAAGATCCCATACGGAATTGAAGTACATAGAGTCCATTTCAAGATCCATCGCTTTGATCCATTCATCTTTGTCAACATCCTCCATTGCCTTCTTGTAAGACAATGGATCCTCAACTTCACCATCAGCTACCATAGCCAGGATTTCTTTTAAACCCATATAACGAATAGGTGGGTTCGCGACTCTCCCACTATGTCGAAGTTCCCTCAACAGTTGAGGTGGATTTGACCTATTGGATGATCCTACTTCAACAACTCCTGTTGAGGTACTAGGTTCTTCAACAACTATTGTTAAAGATTCAGTAGTTTCTTTGGAAATTTCATTCAACACAATTTTACTTTGGGGCTTATGCTCCCTTATGTGGTCTTCTTCAAGAAAAGTAGAGTTTGTTGATACAAATATTTTAATTTCTTTAGGGTTGAAGAAGTAACCACCTCTCGTTCCTTTGAGGTAGCCTACAAATAGACACAATTTTGAATATGGTTCCAATTTCTTAGGATTACCCTCAAGCACATGTGCTAGGTTATCCCAGTTTCTGAAATGGCATAAACTAGCTTTACGACCATTCCATAACTCCAAAGGTGTTCTAGCAACACTCTTGGATGGAATGCAGTTTAGGATGTACGCTGTAGTCTCTACTGCATAACCCCAAAACGAGTCAGTTAATGAAGCGTAACTCATCATAGACCGAACCATGTTCAACAAGATTTGATTTCTCTTTTTTAATACACCATTCTGTTAAGGTGTACCAGGTGCTAGGAGTTAGGATACTATTCCATGCTCTATCAAATAGTTCTAGAATGTTAACTTCATAAACTTTCCACCTCGATCAGATCAAAATGTTTTAATCGTTCTGTTTAATGCATTTTCAACTTTAGCTTTGAATTCTTTGAACTTTTCAAAAGATTCAGACTTATGTTGCATTAAAAAACGTACCCATATCTTGAATAATCATCAGTAAAGGTGATGAAATATTCATAACCTTCCGTTGCTTTGACATTCATCGGACCACAGAGGTTTGGATGTATTAGCTCTAGAGGTTCTTTGGCCCTGTGACCTTTCCAGTAAAAGGTCTTTTAGTCATTTTGTCTTCAAGGCAACACTCACACACAAGTAAATAATTTTCTTCTAACTCACTTAGAAGTCTATTATTCACCAATCTCTCAATCCTATTGAGATTGATGTATCCTAGTCTTAGATGCCAAAGTTAGGCATTTCTTTGGGAGAAATTCTAAGATTTTATGTTGAGTCACTATAGTCTTAAACATTTATGTGTTAAGGAGGGCATTAGTTGCTAACGATCTTAGCATATAAAGATTGTTTTCTAGTTTTGCAGAACAAGTATCACCACCATTCTTAGAAATAAATACTTTATTTAAAAGAAAGTTGATAACATAAGATTGTTCAATCAAACACTTTACAGAAACAAGGTTCCTTTTTAAATCAGGAATTACATATACATTTTCTAAAATAAGAAATTTGTTATGTAAAGTTAACCGGAGACCTCCTACTGCCACGAGACAATGTGCCCAATTCCAACCAGCATCGTTATCTCACTAGTATCTAGTTACCGTCAGGAACTAATTCCTTAAAATGAAGAACAAACGTACTTAGTGGCCCCAAAATCTATAATCTAGGCAGAATCATCATTCTCCAATAAGCAAGTTTCCAAAACAAATAAATCATATTTACCTTGCTTGGCCTTCTTCTTTCTGCCAAGTATTTGGAGTAGTTCCTCTTCCGATGCCCATCTTGTTGGATTAAGGAAGTACAATAGGATCATTAAGCATTCCAATTCATTAATTTTGACTTTAAACTAAGCATGCTCATTAACTGAAAAACAGAGTTTCAATACTAACCTTTGAAACACCTTTGATTCAAGATCTTCGGCTGCAATCTCCTTGTACTTAGCTTGTGAACCACCACAAGGGCTTCCCTACTATGCTCTAGATGCCTTAGACTTAGTTATGGGACTCAAAATAAGCTTGAATTGAAGGGAATTTGGAGAGGAGATCACATTTATTAGCTGGTTGAAGAACAATTCTTCCTATACTATTTCGTACCAAAATTTCAACTGAACCATCACTTCTTCCACTCAAAAATCCAGCTTTATATTACATGACTTTCTTGCAGCTAATAGCCCTGCATGAATCATAGCTTATGCTTGAATTAATTGAGCTGAAGAGGAATGGAAAGTGAGTGAGCTATTGAAAGTTGAAGGTGGAAAAACCAGTTTTCCATTTTCCATTTTCTTGTTTTTTAATTTGATTTCTCAAAATCAAATAACATTTATTTTTCTTTTAATTTGAAACTTATTTTCAAATTAATTTTAATTTCAGCTTTTAATTCAATAATTAAAATTAAATTTATATTTAATTTTGTAAAAATTAATTCAAAATTAATTCAAAATTAATTTTTCTAATAAAATTAATAAATTAATTAATCTTATTAATTTAATATAAAATATTAAATTAATTTCTCACCAATTCTATTACCATGAATCTCTATTCATGAATTTAATATTTAAATCATATTTAAATATTAATTAATTCTCTAATTTCATTTAATTCCAAAATTAAACGTGTAATTATATCATATATAATTACTAATTTACTTAATTCTAATTTGAACGTTTCAAATCAACTTATCACGCTACTCTAAGGCTAATCCGTTTATGAGTTAGTAGGGGGACCTCGTGGACATACACATCATGGGCTTCAACGATCTGAGATTAATTGGCTTAACTCTTTACACCGAATTAGACCTTATTCATTAACTACTGGGTCACTCCACTAAAGCCTAGTGTTGCACTCCCCTCAC
The DNA here is from genome assembly GCF_027475165.1 of Benincasa hispida. Lineage (NCBI taxonomy): Eukaryota > Viridiplantae > Streptophyta > Magnoliopsida > Cucurbitales > Cucurbitaceae > Benincasa > Benincasa hispida. The sequence continues at coordinate 28,687 of NC_143478.1, read as the reverse complement.
TATAGATATTTTATGTCCACTCGATATAACCATGATTAATGAGTTAACCCTTCACAGGTTGTTCGTGATAGGATATACAAGCATGCAATGAAAACAAACATAATCAATAAGCACTCTAATTACATTTAATTTGAGTTCTAAAGCATGCTATTACAGAAAAATGAAGAGGGTTTCAATTTCAACATACCTTTGATGAGTTTTCCCAAATCCAAGATACTCTTCACGTCAATTCAGCTCAAATCGTTAGTGAACCACCAAGAGATATTTTCTACTAATTTCAATCTTGAATTTGAGTGGTGGAACTCGAATTTGAGTGAATTTGTGAAGTAAATTTTTCTGGGTTTGAGAGGGAGAAGAAGATGATGCAAAAATGTTTTTTTTTTCAACTTCTCTTTTTTCTTCAATCTGAGCACAAATGGAGAGTTTTAAACATCATAAATATGCAAGCGCTTCAATAGACATCAAATGCCAGCAGCTACTTCAGATTCATGGTGGGATTTGTGTGTAATTGCATGAGAACCACCTCATGCTTGGGTAAAAAATGTGGGAAAAACCCACATTCTCATTTTTTTTTATTTTCAAATTAATTTCCAAATTAATTTCTTTTAATTAATTCTGTTAATCAAATTTTATTTAAATAATTCTTAATTAATCAAATCTAAAATTACAAAATTCAATTTCTTAAATTGAATTTAAAATTGGAAAGTAATTTGATTTCTAATTAATTAAACATATTTAATTAATTAATTAATTTAATATCAAATATTAAATTGATCACACACCTAATTTTAAACATGAATCTTATTCATGTAATTGATATTTAAATCAATATTTAAATATTATAAACTCTCCAATTTTGTTTAATTTCAACAGATTAAACATTAATTATATAAAATATAATTATATAAACCCTAATTTGATTTTGAAATTATTTAAATTTAAAACCCAATTTCAATTTGAACATTTTCAAATTGAAATTCAATTCAAACAATTCAAATTAATATCATTCCAAATTTACTCAATTTAATAATTAAAGTTGTTCATGTTTTATGAGCTAGTAAAGGGACCTTATGGACATATAAATCATGAGCTCCAATGATTAAGATTAATGGCTAAACTCTTTAGACTAAATTAATCAGTATTTATTAAATATCAAGTCACACCACTATAGCTCGATAGTTGCACTCTTCTCACTGTAGATATATTTATGTCACATGATTTAACCATAACCAAAAAGTCGACCCTTCACAGGTTGTTCGTAATAATGGTTGGGCCAATATGTTGTTTTACCCCTGATATTATGTCTTATTCCTTAAGTTCCTATTGATCCTCTAATGAACAATTGGTTTCTGATCCAATCACTAAACCGGATCCCTCTTGGGCCAATGAGAGGGTGGGGCTCCTTGTTCAAGACCTGGATTCAGTACTTAAGAGAACAATCTTTCTCCTATCCCTAAATCGGGTATGCGTGAATTTCATTTTGTACCCTATGTCCTAAGCTATCTACCCGATCTTACACCTAAAATGAGAGGCTTATTGAACTGGCATTGTTGAGCCAACCCTCACCCATGCAAATCTAAAGATGATACCGAATAAACAGGAGTTCATAGTTAGCTCAGGATTAAGATCGAGTTACCTAGGTCATCTAAGTGAAATAGTCGGTCTTAAACATTAAATAACATTTTAAAGCAAGAGTGACTTATTTCTTCATCCGATCTTATGTAAACTCATTGCATAGAACGCCCTCACTCCTCATGTCAATACATGAACGAATCAGGATCACTTCATTTGTAGCACCTTACAACAACTTGTAACAACTATAGAGCAAGCCGCAATCAATAGTGTTACCAGAATAAGGCACCTAACCTTATTCTTATACTATAGATCATTTTGGCTATTTCTCGAACTTGATCCATTTTTATGTCTCAACATAAAGTTAAAGTATTCATGTAATAGCCATGGATCTTTAGTTTATTGGGTTTAGACTTTACGAATGCAATTTAAAGATTCAATAACAACTTTATTGAAGAAATGTTGAATAACATCTTTTTTTATAATAGAATGTGTTTAACTTTACAAATTACAAGTTTTAGGACACACAACCCAACAATTCGTAATAACGGCTGGGTCAAAAGGCTATTTTACCTCCGAGATTAGCTCTTGTTCCTTAAGTCCCACTGATCCTCTAAGGAACAATTTGTTTGTGATTCGATCATCAAACCAAGTCTCTCTCGGGCCAATGAGAAGGTGGGCCCCTTGTTCAAGACCCAGAGTCAGTCCTTAAGGGAACTAAAAATGAAGTCTCTTGGCTCTATTTATAGGCGTCCATTCTCCAGAGTTGACACCACCTACTTGGTTGCATGGCCAAGTGTCTCCTTCTCACCCCATCAATGCAATGTTGTGGTCATCACAAGCTAAGTGTCTTCCTCCTATGTAGCCAACGCATGAGCTTCCAATCAGATGCCACGACCTCAAATTCTTAAGGCTTAAGGCTTTCCTTCCAAGAAGACACATGGTTTTGATGATATTCTCCTGCTGATTTCATCCCTTGTATACGTCCAACTCTTGGATGTTCAACACATAATCTATACTCAACGCATAGCCTATCATCAATGCATAGCAAGCCAAATCACTACCATTACAATTCAATTTAGCCATCGCAAGAGCTAACCATCACAAACGCATAGGGTGATCGTCCATCCTCGACGCATGGCTCACTAGGTAGCATCACACGGCTTGCTTGGTATGGGCGCATGGTGCTGGCCACCAACGCATAGGCGCGTTGCATAGGCTGGTCGCTATACGCATGGGTGCGTTGGCCGCTCGACGCATTAGGCGCCCTTGGCTGTATGGTAGGGCACCTCGATGCACGGCATGGCTGCTCGACAGGGTGCTCAACGCATGGGTATGCTCGCTCAACGCATTGGCAGGGCGTCCGTCTGAGGCTGCTCGATGCATGGGCAGGCGTCTAGCCAAGACTGCTCGATGTATGGCAGGGGCATTGGCCGAGGCTGCTCGACGCATGGCATAGGCGCTGGTCGAAGCTGCTCGACGCATGGCATGGGCTGCCTTTCTATGCATGCCTCGCCTACTCGTATGCCTTCTAACGCATCATCACCATTTTCCTTCTTTAGCCGCATGCCCTCACCAACAACCCTTCCAACGCATCAACACCACCCACACAAAATTCTATACTTAGCCAAATTTTCCAAATTTTCCCCAAAAGTCAAATTTCCAAATTTCCTCTTTTCGTCTAATTTTCCACTTTTTCCTCTACCATTCCACACTAGTTTCCACATCAACCTACTCATCACACTAGTCTTAGTAGGGAACATACTCAAGTAGAGAAATTAGGATTCGGGGTTCACACTAACGCAAAGTTTCAAATCTATTATCCCACCGAAGATGATCGATCCTGGGAGCTTCACTATCCCTTTCTCCATAGGAGGACTCTATATTGGGCAAGCCCTGTGTGACTTGGGGGCCAGCATAAATTTGATGCCACTATCAATCTTTTGACAACTAAATTTAGGGCAACTTGTGCCCACATCCGTGACTCTCCAACTGGCCGACAGGTCTCTGGTTCACCCAGAGGGTAAGGTGAAGGACGTGCTGATCACGAGTGATAAATTTATTTTGCCAGCTGACTTCATCATTCTGGATTATGAGGCCAATAAATATGTGCCCATCATTTTGGGGCAACCTTTCCTATCAACGGGTCATGCTCAAATTGATGTGCACAAGGGCGAGATCACTTTGAGCATAAACGGACAGAAGCTTAAATTTAATATAATTCGTGCCATGAAATTTCCTGATGAGGAAGACCTGCCAGATTCGGAAGATGACTTGAATTTGATTGAAGAAGAAAAGTCTAATGAAGAGTATGAAGAAGAGGATGCCGACGCATCCGTAGCTGCCTGCAATGCGATTGTAGCAAAAACAAACAAGGAAGAAGGACCGATCACAACACAAGAAGAAGAGCTGAAGGAAGAAAGAAAAATAACGCAACCTTCCCTCATGGAGCCACCAACCCTTGAACTAAAAACCCTAACAATGCATCTGAAGTATGCATTTTTGGGGCAGAATGAGAAGCTACCAGTAATAATTTCCTCTGCGCTCAACGCAGATCAAGAGAATGCGTTGATGAGCATTCTCAAAAAGCATGTGCATGCAATCGGCTGGACGCTCGCTGATATCAAAGGAATTAGCCCCGCGTACTACATGCACCACATTCGTCTTAAGGACGACCACAAAGCAACCATTGAGAATCAACGCAGACTTAACCCTACGATGAAAAAGGTCATCAAAAAGGAGATTATCAAATGGCTGGATGCAGGCATTATCTATCCTATTGCAGATAGCACGTGGGTCAGCCCCATGCAATGTGTGCCAAAGAAGGGTAGAATGACGGTAGTCCCAATGAGAATAATGAATTAATACTGCAAAGAACCATCACTGGATGGTGCATATGTATGGACTACCGCAAATTGAATGCGGCCACAAAGAAGGATCACTTCCCTCTGCCATTCAACAATCAAATGCTGGACAGATTGGCAGGGAATGATTTTTACTGTTTCTTGGATGGATACGTCGGGTACAACCAAATCATGATAGCTCCTTAAGACCAAGACAAGACCATATTCATCTGCTCATATGGGACATTCGCTTTCTACTGCATGTCATTCGGCCTTTGCAATGCGCCAAGCACGTTCCAGAGGTGCATAATGGCAATATTTTCAGATTATCTCGAGGACTCAATAGAAATATTTATGGATGACTTCTCCATTTATGGGAATACTTATGAAGTCTACCTGGCCAATTTGGAGAAAATTCTGAAAAGATGTGAAGAGACGAACCTGGTGCTTAACTGGGAAAAATGTCACTTCATGGTGACAGAGGGTATAGTGTTGGGACACAAGGTATCTCGAGAAGGGTCGGAGGTGGACAAAGCAAAGATTGACGCAATTGAAAAGCTTCCACCTCCAACCAACGTGAAGGCAGTACGAAGCTTCCTGGGGCATGTTGGATTCTACAGACGATACGTTAAAGACTTTTCTAAGATAGCAAGACCATTGAGTGCGTTACTAGAGGCAGACAGAAAGTTTGAATTTGACAACAATTGCCTCAACGCATTTCGAATTTTAAAGGATGCGCTGATTACCGCACCCGTCTTAATTGCGTCGGATTGGACACTATTGTTCGAAATCATGTGCGACGCAATCGGGTATGCGATGGGAGTTGCATTAGCGCAAAAGAAGAAAACAATTTTGCACCCCATCGCATATGCGAGTAAAACTCTGAACCCTGCTCAACTTAATTACACCACCACCTAAAAAGAGGTCCTGGCTGTGATTTTTGCGTTGGAAAAATTACGGGCATACTTGTTGGGAACCAAGGTACTCATTCATACTGATCACTCGGCAATCAAATATTTGATGACAAAGAAGGACGCAAAACCAAGATTGATCAGATGGGTTATCCTCCTTCAAGAATTTGATATCGAGATAATTGATCGAAAAGGGACAGAGAATCAAGTTGCAGATCACTTGTCCAGACTGGAAAATCCTGAGATTGGCCGCAATGAATCTGAAGTGAGTGTCGTGTTCCCGGACAAGCAGCTGTTTCATATAGAAGAACTGCCCGGGTATGCTGACATCGTTAATTATTTGGTTTGTGAACAATTTCCTGAAGATTACACCTACCATCAACGAAAGAAGCTCAAGAATGAATGCAGACACTACTATTGGGATGAGTCGAATCTACATAAACGAGGTGCAAACCAAATCATTCGATTATGCGTACCAGATACTGTTCAACAACGCATATTGTCACAGTGCCACGATTCACCTTATGGAGGGTACTTTGGAGAACAACGTACTGCAGCCAAAGTTTTACAAAGTGGATTCTTCTGGCCTTCATTATTTAAGGATGCTGCTGACTACACAATGAAATGTGATCGGTGTCAGTGCACTAGAAACATTTCATGGAAGAACGCAATGCCGATGAATACTATCTTGGAGCTGAAACTATTCGATGTATGGGGGATTGATTTCATGGGACCATTCCCTCCTTCAAACGGTAATCACTATATTTTATTAGTTGTTGACTATGTCTCCCAAGTGGGTAGAGGCAGTTGCATGCGCCACAAGTGATGCGGCAGTAGTCTCCCAGATCCTGAAGAAAAACATTTTCACGTGTTTTAGCACTCCCCGTGCTATCATAAGTGATGAAGGATCACACTTTATCAACCACAATATAAAGGAACTGCTGTGCAAGTACAATATCTTCCGCAAAGTGGCCACCGCATACCATCCGCAAACAAATGGCCAAGCTGAAGTGTCCAATCAAGAAATTAAATTGATACTTGAGAAGGTCGTCAAACCTTCGCAAAAGGATTGGGCAATGAAGCTTGATGATGCGTTATGGGCGTACTGGACCGCATTTAAAACACCTATAGGAATGTCCCCTTATGCGTTGGTATTCGGCAAAGCGTGTCACTTGCCCTTAGAGCTGGAATTAAAGCATTGTGGGCGGTCAAGAAACTGAATTTTGATTTAAAGAAAGCAGGGGAAGTGTGAAAAATGCAATTAGTCGAGCTAGAAGAATGGAGGAACAATGCATATGAAAATGCAAAAATTTATAAGGAGCGCACCAAACGCTGGCATGATCAACGCATACGCGGCAAGAACCTCCAAGTCGGGCAGAAGGTCTTGCTTTTCAATTCATGTCTGCGACTCTTCCCGGGAAAGCTAAAGTCTCGTTGGTCCAGACCGTTCATAATTCGACAAGTACTTCTGATAACTTGTAGAAATACAAGTTATTTATACTGCTTTATTTAGATATTGTGGTTAAAAGAGAGAAAAATTGCATCAATTGTAGAGAAATTAACTAAGAAATACAAGAATTATAAGTTGTCACCAATACAACCACTGACACCATTGCGATGGTAGAAGAGAATATTTCAAGTCTGTTTTGCAGGAAATCAAGTCACCATATGCGTTCATGACTCAAGAAGAAAAGATCAACGCATCTATGTTGCATTGCACCAATCATTCAGAAATGAATATACAATCAATGCAATGATGGCACATGCGACAATCGATCAAGAGCTTTGCGATCAACGCAACTTTAACCGCGTGTGGTAATCAAAAAATAACACTGCATGCGGGCAAACGATCGAAGATACAAAAGAGCAATGCAATTGCGGAGGATCCAGATACGTGTACAGCTGACCGTTGTGCATTTCTGACGGGATTGATAGCACAACAGAAGGAATATTCACTCCACCATTTCTGAAATTGCCATAACAATAAAGTGGGGTCCACACTGTAGAAAGTCAAAAAACTGAGCCTATAAATAGCCTCTGAAATTCTATTGGAAAACATACTTGATATGGGCATATTTTGATATTTGTATATTAAGAGAGAGACTGGTCTAAGTGTTGATCGGAGAAGATCCAGGATGATTTAAGAGACAAGGCCGAGAGGTGAGTCTCAGGGCAAATCCTTTTAGTCCCCACCGTGAAGCTCTGTACCAAGGTCACTCCTACCGAATGAGCAAGCCTGAGAGGGAAGCTCTTCCTTCCATTCATTCCATTTGCCAGTAAGCAAATCCACCGTCCAGATCTGTGTCAAGACGTTGGCACTTTTCTGTATTTGTTTCTATCTCTTATCATCAATTATATTCATCTTCTTAAATCTCTATCATTCACACCATGTATCAGACGCTAAAAGTTAGTATTGAATGTCATGATCATTTTCATCTCCATCTTTTTGTCTATTTCCGTTCCTCAATTAATCGCATTCTCCATGATGTTTTCTTAATCCCTTGGTAATTAACATGAATTAAACAAGTAAATTAATCTGTGCTAAGGAAATAAATATGTTTAGCTAAAGCATGCTAGACGGCATCTTCACCTTTGAGAGCAGAAGTGAAGATGCCATTCTGCCTATAGAGAGAAGGTTAGAAGAATGCGTTAACTAAAGCGATAAATACTTCCAGAGATGGAAGCAACCTTGCGTTCATTACGTTCATCCCTATTTCACCACAGAGATGTGGAAACACGACCGATTACCGAGAGGTGTACGTCAAGGGAAAGCGGAACCGTAGTTATCTCTTTAACGCAATTAATGAACTTGCGATGTTTATATTAACTACTTCTTTCTATTTCTGTCTCATACACAAAGACTTGCCACCGCATAACACGACCCTTTGTATAATCTTCACAGTCAGTCTCAATCTCAGTATCATGTATCAGTATCTGTATCTTGTATCATAATAGTTTAGGTTTACTTTTATCGCATTTTATTTTACTATTGCAACTTTACTTTACCGCGTGATTTTACTTTACCGCAACTTTAATTTCTTGTACAAACACACACTTTTATTAATTGAAAAAAACCCCCCGGTTGCATATATCACGAATGTAACGCATTAACTAAGCAATCCTTGTGTTCGACCTCGAATCACACCGAGAAACTTGCGGTGGAATTATACTTGGTTTCAACGCAAGGAAACTTGTGACAACCTATAGCATACTACAAGCATGTCATTATTAACGCATACATCTAGAAGTAGTATCGCATAAAGTGTGCATGAGCAACAACACAACATAAGATTACATTTTGCATTACAAGTTTATGGCAACAGGAGCTTGTAGACATCATCAAGCATGCACATTACATTCATTTAAATTATATCAACAACTTTCGCATGGCGCGATGGAATTATCAAATGACGATGGTACTAACATATTCATAGTTAATGGGCAGCGAGTAAAGGCATACCATGGAGAAGACTGGCATCGCCAAGTCGACTCCATGAAACTAAGAAACTTTGAATAGAGAAGGAAGTAGGTGGTCCCTGCGTGGTCAAATGATCGTAAATTCTCAGGGACGCAAGTTTTGGAAAACTTCAAGTCTTCAACTCTTTTTTCCACTACTTAGAATCTTCACTATCTTTTCAGCTATCTTTCAGTTTTCAGTTCTAAAAAAAAAAAAAAAAAAAAAAAAAAAAAAGCATTTTCTTTTGGTTAAAATAATTTGAACCTTTTTTTGTTTTCCTTACAATGATCGAGGCGCTGGATTGCAGGAACGTACGCAAAGCAACACTTATCTTATTCCATCATCGTAACCCAACGAAGAATGATCGCCGCAAGGTGGATGTGTCAATACAATGCGAGCGACAGTGCTAAATTTGGGGGTGTACCTTTCCTTATCTTTACTTCAAATTTTGCGCTACCATTGCATATTATTTTTCAAAGTTTTATCATTGCATCCTCCTTGATTACCGTAATCATATCACCAGTAGACAACTTTAGTAGTTTACCACATGTTGTTCTTCGTCAAATATGATTTCAATGATGAAAAATATGCTTCTATCTCTTTTGTATATACTAAAGTTAACGTAAATCTTAGGATACTCACCTCATGAAATATTTCTCGAAGTTAGAGGTTTGCTAGCTTCTTTCAAACTCTCTTTACAATGCAGTTTTTTGACCATCGCATGACTTATTTTAATCTTTTAGGCAATGAGGACATTGTCGCATTTTAAAATTTGGGGATGGGGTATTTGTTTTCGACCTTGCTACAAAAAAATGATTTTTTAGAATAATAACTCCACTGTCAACGCAATGGGAAACCATGATTGATAACAGATAAGTTGTGAAAGGCACTTACCCGTAGTTGGATGTCCACATGACACACGTGGGGGCAAGCTAAAACGAAAGTAAGTCACCAGGATCAACGCATAAATAAATGGCCGCAACTCCATTGCCAAATTGGTATGAGTTTAGTCTGAGGAAGAGTGCATTGCTCGTAGTTAGATGTCCGTATGACACCCGTGGGGGCAAGCCAAAACGAATGGAAGACACTCGGATCAGCGCAAGGTCAGAAAAAATATAGAAATGAAGAAATTTTCTATGCAAGGATAAATCATTTGACACCTTAGTGGAAAATTTTCTTTTTGAAATAAATCATGCGATGTTTCGAAATTCAGTAAAGTCCTTTTGAAAGTTAAGCTTGCAATCCCTAAGTCTTAGAAATATTTTAGGAAGATATTTGAATAAGACTTAAGGAAATTCTAGCATATAGGATCTGAACTAAGTATCCTTGAGAAATCTAGGAAAGAAAACTTTGCGGTTAACTTGCTAAAGGAATCTTTAGCTTATACTTGAAGACAAACATTGTTTAAATTTGGGGGATGTGATAACGGGCAGAAATGCACGTTATCATAGTGCTAAGTTCTTAAACAATGTTAGATTGCGTTGATAGAATATTTAAATTGCGTCCATTAAGCATAAATTTTACAATATTGTGGTCGCATGCGTCCAACGCATTAGGGCAGTTGATCTCTATATTTTTGTGCAGAATAATGCATTAACGCAATGCAAAGAATGTGATCATAGGAATACATCGGTCAAGCACAAATTCATCGCAAGACTTTGTGTTGATCGTGCTTGTAAACATCCACCCAAGAAGAATCACCGCAACATGGTGGGCGCATCCGAACGAAAGGACAATTAAGATCGATGGGACAGAAAGCTGACGGCAGTCGAATCCAAATTAAGTTGACAGCCGATAACGGTCACAAAGTACATCCAGCTTTATCGGTGACAACTATCCGACGCATCAGTCAGGAATTAAAGTTGTCCCATCTGTACAACCAGGAGAGAGAAGCCGCCTTTCACCTTTGATGCCCTATAAATACCAAGTGCATTCTTCAGAGAAGGGGTTAAGCAGTCGATTACTTCATCACTTTATAAGTTCACACCTCTGTTCATAGTTTTCTTTTCCATTTCACGGTGGAGCTGGAGAAGAGTGGTGACGTCGAAGATCGTTCAAGGCGGCTCAAGAGAGAACCTTGGGGTGTAAGAGCAAAGAGCGGGTTGACTCTCACGAAAGCGAGAATATCTTTAGAGCACGAGTAGAACAGTGTAATACCTGGTGGCAAGAAATTGCTCCAGGCTCTTTACTATACTTGCATTGTTATTCTGTACTTCATCTTTTATCTATTCAATGGAATTTCTATTTTCTGCTCACTCTCTTAATACGCATGAGTAGCTAAACTAGTTGAATGGGTTGAGAAGAACTAAGCTAACATGATCTAGGAAGTTCATTGTTTGTGATTGTCTTGTTTTATGCTGTGTGAAACATCCCTTTAGAGTTGCTCGAGAGAGAATCTAAAGAAAGAACCTAATGTCTCGAGAGATCTAGGTTAGAATCTAACTTGAAAGAGCAAGATTAGGCATGCATAAACAAGAAATAGGGACTTAGAGATAAGCTCTGTTTGTCAACTTGCATCGCATGCATCCTAGGAATAGGAATGATATTATGCGGTTGCATATTTATGTGAATGTCATGTTGTCATTGCATAAATAGAAATAGAGGTTTATGTGTAAACCCTGTAGACTTATCGCATATTTATCGCATGCGTTCTAGCCCTAGAAGCCGTGGCATTCACGCCGAGAGGTGGTTTACTATTGTATGCATGTTGCATGAACGCAATCTAGGGAGTGCTAGCTGAAACCCTTATCAACCCGTTTACTTCATATTCATCGTATTTCCCGTTGCCAACTCTTTTCGAACTCTGCCGCATTTATTATTATTTTTATTAACGCAACAACAACTCAACACTTATTTATTTAATCGGTTACGTTTTCATAAAAATCTCCAACACAACTATTTTCATTTATTTAATCGGTTACGTTTTCATAAAAATCTCCAACACAACTATTTTCACTTGTACTCAATGAAACTTGAGTGCACAACGCTATCCACTGGGGAAACTTGAGTGCACAACGCTATCCACCGCAAGTTTTCATAAAAATCTCCAACACAACTATTTTCACTTGTACTCAATGAAACTTGAGTGCACAATGCTATCCACTGGGGAAACTTGAGTGCACAACTCTAAAACTTGAGTGCATCGAATTTACACTTGGATTCCACTGGGGAAACTTGAGTGCACAACGCTATCCATCAACACATATCATCCACATTTTCCACATTTCATAAATTTAAGCATCAGTGGGTTCACAACCCTTCCACTACGTCGAGACAATCTTAACTCTTGCTAAACGTTCGTGTAGCTAATGTTACAAGATCATGTAGGAGAAATTGATCCGTTCGTGTTTTGTTCGAGGGAGTTCTTTAAGAAAGAATTCTTCAAAGATAAGGGTTTCTGAAACTAAGTATTTTTTTAAAGCATGCTATAATTTTTACTGTAAAACTTATACTCAAATGAGAAATGGAAATTAGAACGATCTTGCTTCCGCTCAAAATATCTTTTTCGAAAATTTCTTCAGAAATAGAGTAGATCTTTCTAGGGTCATCCTCATGTGGATCAAATGAGGATTGTTAGACCTTTCCAAGGTCATCCTCATGTTGATTGAAATGTAATAGGGTAGACCTTTATGAGGTCATCCCTATGTTGATCGAGATGTAGGTGGCAAAAATTTCTGGGGTCATCCCTATATGGATCAAGTGGGAATCATTAAGACCTTTCTGTGGTCATCCGCATACTAATCAAGGAGAAATAGGGTAGACCTTTCTGGGTTCATCCCTCTATGGATCAAATGAGGATCGTTAGACCTTTTCGGGGTCATTCCCCTATTAATCGAGGAGTGGAGATACAATAGGGTAGGCCATTTCAGGGTCATCCCTATGTGTGTCAAGGAAAAGGTCACGTAGAGGGCCATTGTTGCAAATAAAGAAAATAATAGTGACAAAAAAAACTTATCCTTTGCAAAGAAAAAAAATTATGGGGGAAAGTTAGTATATTAAAAAAAACCGTGAAAAAAAGGAGGACAAAAAAAGAAGACAAAAAAACTTAAAAAAAAAAAAACATTCAGAGATTAAAAAGAAAACAAAAAAAAGTAGGTCGGATGGGGGAGGGAATCCTAGGGTCGTCTCTCCTTGAGCGGTGATCGAACAGCAAGTGGCGTCAGGTGGCAGCAGCATTGAGCAGTGGCGAATGGCGTCAAGGGCTGGAATCGTCGGTCGCGCCTTCACACGGCTAGAAGAAGATCGCTCGACTTGACTCACGACGCGCGGCTCCTGGAAGTTGACTTTGCTCACGGCGTGTGGCTCTTGGACAACGGTTCGACTCCATCAAGTGGCTGGTGGTTGCTGGCTGCCAGTTGGCAGCTCCAAACGATGGCTCAACTTGACTGGGTAGGGGCAGGTCGGGGCTCAGTCGGTGACTCTTGACAGTGGCTCGGCGGCTCAATAAAAAAAAAAAAAAGAAAGAGAGAATTTTTCTTACCTTTGCAGATTGTTTGAGATGGGATTGCAAGGGTTCAGGGTTCTATTTATAGGGACTTCACCAAATCTGGAATTAAATTAGGAAATTCAGGGTTCTATTTATAGGGACTTCACCAAATCTAGAATCAAATTAGGAAATCCAAGATTTGGTTGGGATTTACTTTTAGGCCTTGGTTGGTTTGATTTCCACTTGATCCATATAGGGATGAACCCAGAAAGGTCTACCCTATTTCTCCAAACCCAAAAAGGTTTGATTTTCCACTAGAATTAATTTTTTTAAATCAAATTCTTAAGTTTTTATCTCCAAATCGAATTAAATTGGAGATAAAACTTGAAATTTTACTTAAATGAAAATAAATCTTGGGCCATATTTCAAATTCAAATTCTTAAGTTTTTATCTCCAAATCAAATTAAATTGGGATAAAACTTGAAATTTCTCTTAAATTAAAAAAAAAAAAAAAAAATCTCAGGCCACATTCCAAATTCAAATTCTTAAGTTTTTATCTCCAAATCAAATTAAATTGGGGATAAAACTTGAAATTTTTCTTAAATTTTTTTTAAAAAATTATCGGGTCATATTCCAAATTCAAATTCTTTAAATTTTTATCTCCAAATCAAATTAAATTTGGGATAAAACTTGAAATTTCTCTTAAATTAAAAATTTGGCTATATTCCGAGTTTCATTTTTTTTTTTCAAATTCTTAAGTTCTTATCTCCAAATCAAATTAAATTGGGGGATAAAACTTGATTTCCTTTTAAATTAAACATATTCCAAATCCAAATTCAAATTCTTAAATTGGTATCTTCAAATCAAATTAAATTGGAAATAAACTTTCAAGTTTGGCGGTACTCTATCACAAATTTTAATTAAGCTTATGTCCTAAATTCATGGTTTGATTAAATTGGAAATATCAGAGTCAAGAATAAGTTACTTATGCTTTGATCCAAACTTCATCTTTTTCAAGATTCACCCACCCATAAGCGTGCATAAATCTCAAAAAGGAGGCATTTGTTTGAAGGATAAATTTTTCACCAATCACAAGTTGTCACGTCATTTTCTAAATTAACGACGAAATTCCAAAACATTGAATTTGTGACCAACTAGGAGTTGATGTGTGTCCCAATATTGAAATTGAAGACATAAGTGACAAATTTTTATGATGTCACGTGTTTTCATCATGATCTTTGGATGAAATAAAATTAATTCCAATTTTATTAACTGAGCTAAAGTCCAATTGAACAAAAAAAAATAACCAAATCCAAATTAGGTCCAAGTCTAGTTAATTGGACCCAAAGGGCAGACCCGTGGACTAATCAAGTCGAAGTCCAACTAATTAGGCCCAAGGGCCAAGCCCATGGATCAACCAAACCCAGACCCACGAAACCTACCAGAAAACTCGAGAGTCTAAGAGAATTCATCAACAAGAACGTCACACGCTTAGCTTCTTCAAAAAAGAATCAGAGGATCAGGTGTTAAAGATCGAACCACAACACATCAAATTAACATCTACACCAACACAAACTCAAGTTTAATTCCACGAAACAAAGTTTTTTGGAAACCTCGTGCAAACATTTTGATTAAGATTTCTTCTTTCTTCTTTCTTTCTTTTTCTCTGAAGGAAAAAAAACCATGAAAGAATAAACTAATTAATGAAATAGAAACAAAAATTATTGAACAACTTTTTATAAACCACGTACACATGCATTTACGCTAAAAATTCGCAAGTACACCTATGAACACCAAACTGATTGCTTATAAAGTACGAAAGTTATCATTCCCGATATTTTCACTAATTAAACATTTGATTTTTCTAATGACAAATTATTTAAATATAATAAAAATCTAATTGATATTATCTCTTATTAGAGATGTGTTTGAAATACATTTTTTCAAATTTTTAATTTAAAAAATAAACTATTTAAAAAAAATTTGAGTGTTTGGTAACTACTCAAAATAACTTTTGAAATATATTTCAATTCTTGTTTTTAATCAAAAGCGTTTAAATAAAAATACATTTATTTTTTTCTCAAGTCAATTCAATCAGACCCTAAATCTTTAATTCATCAATTCAAAGCTTACAAATATGTAACATCAACAATACATCAACAAACGTTAGAATAGTAATAAATCAAAGAAGTTGAAGAATACTTCCCTCTTTATTAGCCTCATTTTATTGAAATATCTTGATTTGCATAATATTTAAGAGTTTCAAAGGAAAAAGTCATATTCAATGTATTAGTTGGAGAGGGAAAAATAAAAAAGAAGTCATTAATTGCTTTTGAGTTCATATCATTGACTTCATGAATAAATTGATTGTAAGTCAAAGTGATAAATTTGTGTGCATATATATATAAACTCACAACTATAAGTTTAGCTACTAGTATCAATTATGTGCTGTCAGCTCATTGTTTCTCTTAATCTCATTAAAAAAAAAAAAAACATAAAATATCCAAAAATATCCAATGATGACAAGGACATTGTAAATGTTTAATTAAGCAATGTGCAAATTAAAATAATTAAGACGTTATTTTCTCATTTCATCTGTCTAAGAAAATAGGTCACACAAGAAAAATTGTGAAGATGCAGTCCTAATAAAAATATTTTAAAAAATGGAGGATGTAAAATTTTAAATTGTTAAATTCTAATTTAGTTCATAGATTTTGAAAGTTGTATTATCCATGTCCTCAAACTTTTGAATTTTTTTTAAAAGTTTTCTCAACTTTTATTATCATATCTAATAAATTATCAAACTTTGCTAAAGTGATTTGTCTCTATACATTTATTATTAGGTTTTACCCCTCCAATTCTGTATTTGATCTACTATTTTTACACTTTTTAGACTTCATAATTTAATCTTACATTTTTTAGATTTTAGAATTTAATCTTACAAATGAATTGAAACTTAGATCTCATTTGATAACAATTTGATTTTTATAAATTAAATTTGTAAATACTATTTCCATCTATAAGTTTTTTTTTTTTTTTTTTAATATTCTATTTTCTCCAATTACTTAAAAAATCAAGTCAATAATTGAAAACTTAAAAAATAGTTTTGAAAAACTCGTTTTTTATTTTAGAACTTGACTAAGAATTCAAATGTTTGTTTACAAATATAAGAAGCATAGTTGAAAAATATAAACAAACAAGCATAAGTTTAAAAAACTTAAATAATTACCGAATAGGGTCTCAAATATTTATTAATTTTTTAATAATGAATAATTGCTAAATATCTTTTAAAGTATGAAGCTTTAATAGACACGATTTTAACAATTTCGGAACCAAATTTATAATTTGAAAACTTACCATGATGAAATTAAAACTGGTAATTTAATGACAATTATATAAGCTAGGAAATCCTTAAAAAAAAAAAAAAAGTTAGCATACTGTTTTTACTGTCGGGTCTAATTTGAGTCCATCAACTTTAAAATCTCAGATGTCTAAATTTAGTCGATGACTTATCTTATTAATCTTAAAATTAGGTTTTATTGTTAATTTGAAAAGAAAGTATATTTGAAAATTGATTAAATAATAATAATAATTTACATTTAAGATAAAAAAAAAATGTACTAAAAAATACCAATGAGTCAAACTCATTTTAATAAAAAGTTGAAAAAAAAATATTTATGAAGGCCAAAAATTAGTAGACATTATTATTATTTAAAAAAATAATAATAATTCTAAACTAATGATTAAATTTTAGATGGATTGTTCTTGCAAAAAATGAAGATTAATTGAGATATTTTAAAGTCCCTCATCTTAAGCCTCGAAACTAATTTTACCGTACTTTGAATTTCGATTTTATATACAATATGTTTTTACATAAAGGCAAACAGATTAATAAGGAACAAACAAAATCAAATACATAAAGGCAAACAGATTAATAAGGAACAACAAATGTAAAATAAAGGAAAAAGGGCAATCATGTCCAGAGTAATAAAAAAAAGGAAAATATACAAGAAATTAAGAAAATATACATAAAGGCAAACAGATTAATAAGGAACAACAAATGTAAAATATAGGAAAAAGGGCAATCATGTCCAGAGTAATAAAAAAAAGGAAAATATACAAGAAATTAAGAATATCATATGAGAAAATATTTTATATGCATATATAAGAATATGAATTTAAATGGTATATTTTGGTTTAAATCTTATTTTGGTTTCCAAACTTTGAATCTTATTCTATTTTGATCCTTAAACTTTCAAAAACATTCATTCTAGTTCCTAAACTTTTAAAAATACTTATTTTGATTATACTATTAAGATTTTGTTTACTTTTAAATAGAATGGTGAAATGACTTGTATTTTTTGTTGACTAAGTAGCCAAATAAGTCAACAACCCTAAAAAATCTAGAGTTTCAATTATGAATTAGGTGGTAAAACGATTTTCTATAGGAGATCTCAAAAGTTATTTTGGAATCAAAATTTTTAGTCATTCACTATTTTGGTGCATTAGTTGTTGACATTTTACTCCACCTTTACTCAACCCATTGTAGATGCAACTTCATTCTTAAACAAATTTCATCATTATAAGTTAGCAAAATCTTAGAGTAGGAGTCAAAATAAATATTTTTTAAAAGTTTAGAAATTAAAACGAACATTTTTTAAAATTTAGAACAAAAATAGTATAAGATTTAAATGGAAGGACTGGAATAAGACTTAAACGTCTAAAAACTTTGAGATATGTTATATATAAAAAAAGAGTTTAGTCTATTTTGATCTTTAAAGTTTCCGACTTTATATTTTAAATTTGAACTTCAAAAAAGCTATCTATTATTGAGATATTTTGAAAGTAGTTGTGAAAATAAGAAAATTAAAGGCATAATAATCTTTAAAAGAGAGAGAGAAAAATTAACGGGCATACTTCGAACATATTCTAAAATTTAGGATATTTTGTATAATTTAATCTAGTTAGGGGAGTTAACAAAATGAGTAATATTTTTTCTTTTTCTTTTTTTATGGGTCTTTAAATGCCGTTTGATAATGTTTTCATTACTTGTTTTCTTTCTGTTTCTCATTTTTTAAGAAGCTGACTTGTTTGATAACTGTTTCTATTTCTTGTTTCTAAAATTGAAAAATTAGAAAAAATAGTTTCTCGATATTCTATTTCTATTTTATTTTAGTTCGTTTCTATCATAAATTAAAAAAAAAAAAAAAAGAGAGATTTTTACATTAAAAAAAATCTTTGGATCCTAGTTTTTATTTTTTTAAAAAAAAAATCTTTAATTTGGTATTTTTTTCAATAATGGTTTTTAGTATTATTTTTGAACAAATCTACCCTTTTTATTTTCGTTCTTTTGACAATGTTTTGTGTGCAATTATCATTTTTCATTAATAAGCCACCTTTTCTTGTACTTTTTGTGTTGTTTAACGTACTTTAAATTTGCTTAATAATGTATTGATGTTTTCAAAGACGGAGCCACGTAGGGACAAAGGGGTATGTGTCGGACCTTTTATTTCAATATTGTAGATTTGAAAACTTTTTAGGGAAATATGGTTGTTTTAAAACTAATTAGAGATTTGTGGTAGTTTTTGATTTTCGAGCGTTTGTCGAGGGTTGAGAACTTGACAATGGTATTTGTCGAAGGTTAGGAACTTGACAATGGTAGATGTCGAAGGTTGAGAACTCGTCGAAGGTTGAGAACTCGACAATGGTCTACTTGTGCTTGGAGACTTGTTGAGTATTGAACATTCGACCTTCATAGGTCAAAAGTTCAACCATCGACAAACATTCAACGTTCCGTCCCATTCGCCGATCCTGCTGCCAACCGCTGCCGCTGCTGACCAAGAATCTGGGGAGCTTTAATTTTCAACCCGTGCCTCCCAACCAACTTATTAAATTTTCTCGTGGGTCGAGTGTTCAACATTCAACCTATGAGTTTTTAACCAGCTCCCCAACCCCTCCCATTCTCAGATCACATTTTCGAAATCGCTCTGCCTTCTTCCTCCTCCCTGATCAGAAACTAAATCCCTTTCCTTCCATTTTTTACCTCACTACTTTCCATTTCCATTTCTCTTCTTCTATTCGTTTGATACAAATTGTTTCCACACTTCTCCCTTGATCACAAACTATACTGGTTTGTTACTCTACTAGATTTTTATTTTTTTTAAGAATAATTATAAATTTTATTTTTGTTCTTATATTATTATATTTTTATAGATTCTAATATTATTTTATTTTTTGTAGTTGTTTCCGGATAATAAATAATAATAAATAACAATAAAAAAGGGTGAACATTGTCACTTTGAAGGGAAAAAAAACTATTGTCGAATTTGTGAGTTGAACTTTAATTTTTATTTATTAGTAGTTTTTTTTTTAATATTTGTTTATGCTAAATATATCATTTTTATTCCTTATATTGATGTCTACCATGATAATGTTAATTTTTTAATATTATTTTTTAATTGAAGATCAAGAAGTAATTTTATTTATTTGTCGTTTTTTAATGATATTCTATATTTTAGTTAACAAGTTTAGTATTTTGTTTGTTTTTAATAAAAAAAATTTACTACTTTATTGTTTGTTTTTATTTAACTTTGATGTTTATAATTTAAAAAGTTTAGTTTATTGTTATGTTTAAAAAGTTGATGTTTATAGTTTAAAAACTTTAGTATTTATAGTTTAATACAAAATTATTGTAATTTTTTTAATATATTTCTTATGATATTTGATTTCTTTAGTATTAACTTTGATGTTTATAGTATTAAAAAGTTCAATTCATTGTTATGTTTAAAAAGTTGATGTTTATAGTTTAAAAGCTTTAGTATTTTTAGTTTGATACAAAATTATTGTAATTTTTTTAATATATTTTTTATGATGTTTGATTTTTTTAGTATTAACTTTGAAAAATAGTTTTAAAAAGTTTAGCTTATTGTTATGTTTAAAAAGTTGATGTTTATAGTTTAAAAACTTTAGTATTTTTAGTTTAATACAAAATTATTGTGATTTTTGTAATATATTTCTTAGTATTAACTTTGACGTTTATAGTTTTAAAAAGTTTAGTTTATTGTTATGTTCAAAAAGTTGAGGTTTATAGTTTAAAAGCTTTAATATTTTTAGTTTAATACAAAATTATTGTGATTTTTTAAATATATTTCTTAGTATTAACTTTGATGTTTATAGTTTTAAAAAGATCAGTTTAGTGTTATGTTTAAAAGGTTGATGTTTATAGTTTAAATGCTTTAGTATTTTTAGTTTAATACAAAACTATTGTGATTTTTTTTGTTTGTTTAATAATTAGTAAAAAAAATAGTAATATATTATTTGTCTTTTTTTTTTTTTTTAGAAAATGGTGGACAAATGTTTGAGATTTATGTTGTTTACAAATGGTAATATGATTGATAGTATTGATGAAGTTGATTATGACCAACCACCACGTGAGGGTTTTAGCATAAATGTGAATAATGGAATTGTATTTGAACAATTCATTGAAATGGTTAGGATGCCATTTATTGTAGATATGAGAACAAATCAGTTAGAAATAATATATAGATAACCTAATCTAACCATCAGGATCAGTAAGGTTTATGTCATTCCCTATTCCGAATGAACGAGCTATGAATTTGTTGTTCTCAATCGCGATGCCACTCCCGAATTTAGTGCATTTATATGTAAATATAAGTAGGATATGGTTGGATATAAACTTGAATGTGCCCTTTATTTAGTTTGAAGATCCAACTCAATGTATTGATCTTGATTTGGAATCAGTTGCATCGCCATGTGATGATGAAGATATGGCGGGCTAACAATCAGTACAGAGATTTCAGAACAGAAATGGACAATGAATTTGAAGAGTTGGATTTTGATGGTCGTGAACATGAGTTACCTTCGTACACATTCAACAATTTGGATATGAATGTACTAGATAGCATTCGAGAACATGACCCAATTATAGCCCTTGTGGATGTTGACAATACCAAATTGTATAAAGGGAGGATTTGTCAAGATAGAGAAATGCTACAACACGCGGTCAAATGTTTTGCTATTAAATGTCACGGATCATATGAGGTTGTGGAATTGACACCGACGATTTGGACAATTTGGTGTAAAAAGTGGGAAGAAGGTTGTATTGGGAATATCCTAGAATTCGCAGTTCGTGTTAAACATTCTATTTATCAATAATAATGATTTGTTGATTTTGCCTCTTATTATGGAAATCCAATAAACGTATCCTTGGCTATAGTCTGAATACTGTAACTTTATGTAGTGACATAAACAGGATCAAGTTGACAGAATATAGCCTAAATGGTCTAATAAGTATATGGATGAAATTAGGTATCTCATTCTGGTAACACTATTGGATGCAGTCCACTTTGTAGTTGTTACAAAAAGTTGTAAAGTGTTACAAACGATGTAATCCATAAATCGTTCATGTTGAAACATGTGAGGGGCATCCTATGCAATGAGTTTTCATATAGACTGGACCACGAAGATAGTCACTTTTCTTTTTAACGACCATTTACTGTTAAAACTGACTATTTCATTTATCATATAACCTAAGTTAACTTGATCTTAATCTTAAGCTAGCTATAAACTCCTGTTTGTTCGGGATTATCTTTTGATCTGCAAACGATGAGAGTAATCCAACAACATTGCTCAATAAGCTTACCATTTTGGGGATAAGATCGGATAAATAGCTGGGGGACATAGCCTTGCAAAATGGAATTCACTCCTACCCTTTTTGGGGTTAGTAGATAGATTGTTCTCTTAAGTACTAATTCCAGGTCTTGAACAATCGGGGCCCTATCTTCTCATAATAGAGAAAGGATTTGATTCATAAATATTATGAATCAGAATTGTTCATTAGAGGGCCAGTAGGAACTTAAGGAACAAGATGTATTCACAGAAGTAAAACGGTAATTTTGACCTAGCTGAGATTACGAACAACCTATGAAGGATCGACTTATTAATTATGGTTATTAAGTGGACATAATATATCTACAGTGAGGGGAGTTCAACTATGAGCTATAGTGGAGTGTCCCAAATGGGGGTTAGATCGAACTAATGAGCTTAGCCGATTAATCTCGAATCTTTGGAGCCCATGATCTGTAGGTCCGCAAGGTCCCCCTACTAGCTCGTAAATGGTTAAGCTTTAGAGTAGCTTGAGAAATTAATTTGAAACGTTCAAGTTAAATGGAATAGGAGAATATATATTTAAATATGATTTAAATATATGAAGATGATTATTGTGCAAAAAATTAATTTAATATTTGATATTAAATTAATTAGTATTTTAAATTAATTTTAGAAAATCACTTTTCAGTTTTATAAATCAAAATGGTTTTGAAATTAAATTTTGATTTTAAAAGAAAATTGAAAAATCGGTTTTGCATGTTTTCAAAATGGAAAATGTTGATTTTCCAATATCATCTTCTTCATGCTCACATAAAGTCCATTTCCTTCTCTTCATTAATACTCCAAGCATGAGCTACAAGCCATGCATTATATCTTCTTTTCATGTTCATCTGCAATAAATAAAGAAGTTTGGAGTGATTTGAGGGAGGCTAACACAGAAATTTTGAGAAAAAATTTCAGTGAGAAGAAAGAGGTCTTCATAGTGAGCTGCTGTGAGTTTTTCACTGTTCTTCATCGTTTCAAGCTGTTTTTGAGTCCCATAACTCGGTCTAAAGCTCCAAGAGGATAGTGGGGAAGATCTTAAGGTGGTTCATGGTGATCTTTGGTGAAGACTGCTACTGTACAATCAAGTTCTTGGAGGATTCTTCAAAGGTATGATCTTAAAACTCTCTTTTTAGAAGAGCATGCTTTTGTTTCTGCCAAAATTAGTGAATTTGAATGCTTATGGATCCTTGATACTTCCGCTGCATGTTATCTAACTCTTAAGGTTGCAAATGGAGACTTCGTGCAATAAAGAAAAAATTGCATGGCTTGTTCGAGATGACTAAGCATGATGAACAACATACATGTTTTTATTCAAAACTGAGTCAAAGTCATGAGCAATTGGATTCATCAATGATTTCACTAGAATTCTGTGATGTCGTAAGAGAAAAACCATCTATCAGCATGGCACAACTGCAGTCCAACATAAAATCAAAGTTTGGATATCATGTTCCTTACCATAGGGTGTAGGAGGGCAAAAGAACAGTGTTAGCTAAAGTATTCAATGATTGGGATGAGTCATACAAATTGTTACCCAGGTGGCTGTATATGGTTAAGCAGACCAATCTGGAATACGTGTAGAGTGGAGAGTGAAAGAAACGCTTACTGAAGGCCATATTATCTTAACTTTTGTATTTTGGGCATTTGATCCATGTATAGAAGCTTTTAATAAATGTCGGTCGATAATTCAAATAGATGGTACCCACTTATATGGGAAATATCAAGGAAAGTTATTGATTGCTACATCAGTTGATTCGAACGGACATCTTTTTCCACTAGCATTCGCCGTTGCAAATGAAGAGTATGTAGACTCATGGGGATGGTTCCTGAAACACTTGAGAGAAATTATAACACACGAAGAGGTATGTTTAATTTCAATTCGACATGCTGGCATCATCGCAATAGTGAACAATCCAACAAATGGTTGGACGGGACCAAAATTTCACCATCGTTTCTGCTTACAACATATCATCAGCAACTTCAATAAAAAATAAAAAATTAAAACACAAAAAAAATTGTGTTTGTCGTGCCGGGTGTCAATTTCAAATTTGAAAGTTTAACAAAGCAGTTAAAGACATCAAAAGAATAAATTGGAGCTGTCTGAGTTTTTTTTTTACAACATTGGTATAGTGCAATGGACTCAAACACATGATGGAAGGTTCAGATACGGGTGGATGACGACAAATCTATCAGAGTGCATAAATGGTGTCCTCAAAGGAGCTCGAATGTTGCCGATAAATGCTCTTGCTCAAATAACATTTTCAAGTGCATAAATTATTTTTTTAAAAAAAAAGAAGAGAAGAAATAAGAGTTGCTTTGGAGAATCGAGATAAATACACCTAGTAATATTATTTTTTTTATATATATGTTATTAACAATTTGTTTCAAGCATATTTATAATACTAAGTGGAGTAAAAATTCAGGTACGCATAAGAAAAAATTAATAAATGGGCTGCAAGATCTAGTAAACATGAAGTATAGTCCTACGATCGATATGAAGGTATGTGAAGACCGAACGTCACAGCTTCAATGTTAAAGGAGGAAATATTCAAATATTGAGGCTAAACGGGTCCGAGCGGTACTGTTTATGTAACAAGTGGCAAGCGTCTGGCATTCCATGCTCGCATTTTATGGCAGTTTGCTCACATTTTAACATGAACTACGAAGATTTTATCGAGGACTACTATAAATTGTCAACGTATGTTTGAATGTTACTCTCCTCAATTCAACCTGTACCACATGAAGATTATTGGATCACGCATCCTAATCTGTCCATCTTACATGCTGACCCATTGTTGTTAAGAAAACTTGGTAGACCAAAGAGTTCACGTTATTGAAGGAACTTTTATTCAAGAGTACCTATGAGCGGAAGCGGATCTTTCCAATTCATTGTGACAGAATTTCCATATATACATTCAAACATACTAAAATGCATTCATGATGCTAAAATATTGACATGCTCAAAAGAACAGTAAATAAGAGATCGAGAGATCATACCAATTGAAGACTTCTTCTTCACAGCAAATCTTGCTTTTGCTGAGACGATAAGCTATTGCTCAACAAAACCCAATTGTCTACCTCGAACAGTTCCACACAAACAGAAGGAAACAGAGATGACACCACCACTCAGAACCCTCAGTATTCTTAGAGTGAGAATCCAAAGGGTGGGCTTTATTCTGATTTGGTAGAGAGAAAAAAGAAGAGAGATCGTATACAACGATCAAGCAAGTGGGAGATAGGCTTGTCCATTGTATAGATAAAATGCTTGACTGTTTAGGTGAAGTATACGATCGTGTAGGAAAAAGGTAAGCGATTGTCTAGATCGTGTAGGAAAAGGTAAGCGATCGTCTAATTGACCGTGTAGAAAAAAAAACAAAGCGATCGTCTATATGATCATTTAGTAAATATTGGGCGCTAAACGATCGCTTAGGAAAAGGTAAACGATCGTATAGTAAATAGTGCGTGCATGTGTAATCGTTAAGCGATCGCTTAGCACTATCTATAGGTAAGCGATCGGTTAGGCACTATCGTATAGGCACAGATTTTCTAAGCGATGACACACTTCAACACAATGTTTGCGCATATTATGCTTAGCATACCGTGAGCTATTTATGCATCTCAAAGTGATCTTTCAACTTACTCATCCATTATTAAAACAGAAGAGACGTCGTCCCATTACCCTTTTAATCGTTCAATTAATAGACTATGAATATGATCACATCATATTCATAACTTATGAATTAATATCATATATTAATCATAGTATTTTTCCTCCACTAGATATAAATCATATTTGTATCCAATGTCCTCCAAATTAATGTATCTCATACATAAAGTTAATTATATCATATATAATCGAATTCCCTCTTGTCAATTTGAACATTTCAATCTGACCCAAAAACTGACTCTCAACTTGTATTCAAGCTACCAAGGTGACCTTATGGACCTATGGTTCGAAGCTCCAACGGTTCGTGAATAACTGACTAAACTCTTTAGTCACGATATCCACCATTCGTTTACTACCAAGCATTCCACTAAAGACTGACAGTTGAACTCTTCTTGCCATAGATATATTTCTGTGCCCATTGGATATAACCAATCATCAGTACGATGACCCTTCACAGATGCTCGTAATTACAGCAGGCTAATTTACCTTTTTCCCCCCATAATTACATATTATTCCTTAAGTACCACTAATCCCTCTAATGAACATTACAACATAGTCTTACTATGTGTGAACACCTCTCGAGCCATGAGAAGGTGTATGGTGCCACATCGTTCAAGCCCTGGGATCAGCCCTTAAGAGAGAAATCTATCTACTTACACCTGCTTTGAGGAATAAGTGAACTCCATCTTGTGAAGCTGAGTTCTCAGCTCCCAAATCAGACGAATCCCCAAAGTGGTAGGTTTGAGTTGGCGCTCTGGCCACTCGTACCCATGCAAATCAAAGGATCTCCCTCAATGGTAGGAGTTCTCAACTCACTCAGGATTGAGATCATGTTACCTATGGTCATCCTAGTGAAGTGAAGTCTCAGCCATGAACGGAGTTATATGACGAGATGTTAACACTTCGAGGTCAGGTCTTATACAAACTCTTTGTATAGGACGCTCCCGCTCGTATGTTTGCTACACGAATGTCAGGATCAGATCATCTGTGACAAGTCACAACACTTGTAACAACTCCACAAAGCGGGCTGCGTTTGTAGTGTTATCAGGATAAGGTATCCCTCTTATATCCATATACTACAGACTATTTTGGTTGTCACTTAAGACATGATCCACTTGTATGTCACTACATACATGCTTAATTTACATAAAAACAACCAGGGATATTAAGTTTATTGGTTTGTGGTAAAATAAAAACATCTAAACGTGCAAAGTCAAGAAGTGAAGTAAATATCATATATATTATACTGTTGGATTTTACGTCCTAAAACTCATAGTTAGATTTTATGTCCTAAAACTCGTAGTTTGTAAATTGATAAATATATTCTGTTTTGTTTTTCGATAAAATTGTTATTGAAATTGTAATCTTGAATCCAATAAACTAAGGTCTTGAGGCTATTTAATGTAGTTTGAACTTTATGTAGTGACTTAAATGTGGATCAAGTTCAAATATATAGCCAAAATGGTCTATAGTATATGAATAAGATTGGGCGCCTTATTCTGGGGACACTATGGATGCGACCTATTTTGTAGTTAGTACAAACGATGTGATCCTAAATCGTTCATGTGGAGACATGAAAATGGAGGCATCCTATGTAAAGAGTTTACATAAGACTAGACCATGAAATAGTCACTTTTTACGTTCTAAACGCCGTTTTATGTATAAAACTGACTATTTCGTTAATTGATGACCTAGGTAACTTAATCTTAATCCTAAGCTAACTATGAACTCCCGTTCACTCAGAATTATCCTTAGATCTGCATAGGTGAGGGTAGTTCATTATCGTCGGCCCAATAAGCCTCCCATTTCAGGGGTAAGATCAGGTGGATAGCTGGGAACATAGGGTACAAGACGGAATTCACTCCTACCCATTATTAGGATAGTAGATAGGTTGTTTCCTTTAGTACTAAATCCAAGTCTTAAACAAGGGGCCCCATTCTCTTCTTGGCCCGAGAGGGGTTTGGTTTATAGGTTAGACCTTAAACCAATTGTTCATTAGAGGATCAGTGGAACTTAAGGAACAAGATGTAGTCTTGGGAGTAAAATGGTTTTTATGACCCAGCCGAGATTACGAACAACCTGTGAAGGATTAGCTTACTAATAATGGTTATATCATATGGACACAAATATATCTATAGTGAGGGAGTGCAACTACGGGACTACAGTGGAATGACCCGTGAGTTAACGAATGTTGATTAACTCTGTTTAAAAAGTTTAGCCAGCTAATCTTGGATCGTTGGAGCCCATGATCTATAGGTTCATTAGGTTCCCCTACTAGCTCATATGGAGTAAACTTAGAACAATATGATAGAATAATTCGATTTATTCGAATTAGGTGAAGAGAGAGAAACCGACAAGTATATGTGATATAGTGGTCGATTTTTTCAATTTTTCAGATACAACTTTAATATTTAAATGTGATTAATTATCAAGAATATGAATACGTTCATATTCGGAAGCTCGGAAATAATGGAAATGGTCAAAGATGTAAAAAGTCAAAGAGTGGACTTTTGATTTTGAAAAGTCAAAATTTGACTAACCTTATATTCAAATGTGATTTGAATTTCGAGAAAATGAATGCGGACTCATGCTCGGGAGGTCAAAATTAGTCAACACGAAAAAAAATCATAAAAAGTCAAAATGTTGACTTTTCGGTCAAAGCTTGACTTTGACAAAATGACTATTTTGTCCTTGACTAAAGTTAGTGGGAAAATCCAAACTTTTGTTAGATAATTCTACTAACAAGATAGTGGGCTAGGTGTTGGCTTATAGTGGAGACATCAAGCCCACTTAGATAGTGGATTTTGAGGTGTTGGGTTTTTATGAATTTGTTTCATGCAAATTTTGCATGGCTCTTTTCTATAAATATGAGCTTTCAATTTGGATGAAAAACTCTTGACATTTTGCTAATTTTAGTTTTCAAAATTGGGCTGAAAAAAACCCAACCCAACAATCCATCTCCTATTTTCATCTCTTTCTCTCTCTCGGTTTCTTCATCCATCGGATCCCACAACCTGATTCTGAGTCCAGAGGATAGTAGGTCAGCTCTAGTAGTGGTCCGGAAGGGTTCGGGTCGAGATTCAGTGAGGAAAAGCATTTTTCGGGAGCTACAAAGGTTGTATCCTATCCCTATTAATTTAC